>NC_142703.1:22342489-22642489 GCF_029339155.1 Prunus mume | reverse complement strand
CAACTTTCAGTTATGTTTTTGGATCTATGTCAAATTTAAGAAATTTTTTTTTCCTTCGTTGTTATTATATTATTATAAAGCTTGTTTTAGTCAATCACATAACAGCTTGCATGGCCACTGCCCGATTGGTTTTTTGGGTCGCTCTCTAGCTATGTGAGGAGAGCCGTGCGTCATATCTAGGGTTTCGTCTTGTGTTTTGCCACCGTCGTCTCGCGCTCCATTATCGTCGCTCTTTCTCTGCCCTGGTTGTCGTCGTCATCGTCTTCTCTTATCGTCCCGCTGCTAACCACAATTGATTGGTTTCGTCCACATTGCTAGCCCCTTCTTTCCTTGTGGATTAGTAGACCAATGTCATCGTCTTGGTCAATTGGGTCTCAGTTCGCGTTTGTTCTAGAGGACCAAATCACAAAGTAAAGTAATTGCATAGAAGTCCAAAATATATAATATAATTGCATGAGGAACCCAAGAGGATTCCAAGATGGAGCCGACCATGTGAAGTGTGTGACATGCATGTGAGTGTTGGTTTGTCCCATAAAAGGGTTAAGCACGCCTTATCAAGTTTCAAGGAAACATTTCTAAGACCAAGAGTGTGGTCTCCCAAGCTAACAAGTTCCTAGGAAAAGAAAGAGGGGACAGAGAATATTTCTTCAACCAAGAGTGTGGTCTCCCATGCAAACATGTTCCTAGGAAAAGAAGAGAGGACAAAGGAATATTTCTTCAACCAAGGAAACAGTCCCAAAGACCAATGGCACACTAGGCATGCCTATGTCTTGATATTCTAATTTTCTAAAAACTAGAGGAGCATCCTTTGACTAGGCGGACAAGGGGAAAATGAATCTTGGATAACCAAGGTCAATGTCCCCATTTAAATCAATACCAACATAATTTCAAAAAATTTAATTAATCCCACCAAAATGGATCAAAAACTAGACCACTTGCATTCATCCTATGAACTCACTAGAACATTCATATGAACTCAAGAACACACAAAACACATAAATCATATTTTCAAGTGTCAAATTTCTTAGAGATAAAAATGGCTATCAACATAGAAATTTTACAATGCTCAAGCTATGAGTTCAAAAACAAAAACTTTTCCCATGAATCTTTTAAGCCAAGTGATAGTTATTCTATTTTCCTAGAACATACTTCTAAGAAGATTGGAAGAAGGAGTTACCCTTGGTGCGTGCTTTCAACCCTATGATCGAATTCCACCAAAGTTGTTGAAACTTGAATGGTTCCTTCAAAATCTCCACCTTGAGAGGTTCTCCAAAAAGTCGCCAAAGTAGGTAACCTCTAAGTCTCTTCACAAACTAGAACTTAAAAAGAAGATGATGAGTTTAGTGAGAAGATGATGCTAGTAATCCCTCACTAAGATAGTATGAAAGAGTAGAGAAAGTTTTTGGAAGACTAGAGCTTTCTTTCTCCCTCTTGTTTTTCATTTATGACCCCTTAGGCTTCAAAAAGATGATAGTCATCTTTTACTTGAGTCAACAAGTTGACTCTAGCAACCAAAAGCCCATATGAACTCCCATCCCTTGAAATTGGGTCTCTTGGGCTCAATTTCATTTAAGTTGTCATACAACCCAATCTCCATGTCCAATAGGATAAAGCTCAATGAGCCTAGAATTCAAAATTTTCATTTAAAGCCTATTCCGACATTACGTGTTGTTTAAATTAATTCCGTAATTAATTTTGCCTTAACTAATTAACTAAGCTTAGTTGATCTCTTTAATTCATCATCTCCATAACAGTTTCTCAAATAACTCAATTTTAATGATGTGCGATCCATTAGGTTCTAATTAGTAAGGTCGTGGGCAATTTAAACTCTTCGTAATTGATTTTGAATTAAAAACCCATTTTTAATTCTCCCTATTAATTAGGATCATTAGTCCTTAGGGCTTCCACCATCCATGAGTGACACCTAGCAGTATGTCATGGATATCCAAGCTAAGTAGAATAAGTAGAGAACCTATTCAGTTGGAATTACAATGCAATACGGTCCTTCCCTATTACAATACTCTTAATCTCATTACTAGGGCATGGTGCATGTCAAGCCCCTAATGAGATTTTCACGTCTTATATGATTTGTATTAGTAGGACTAGAACATCTTTCTAGGTCATACCGAATACTCTGATAATAGATTTGCTATCTTCTGAGCATTCTCCTTCTATTACTAAAGGATAGAGATTCCATGTTGTACACTCACATGTCTCCATGAGTCAATCGAGAACCCCAACAATGCTTGTACCATGTCTGTAATTAGGATATGTCTTTATAACATCATCGAAGATCCACAACCTTCCCACAAGACAACCATGGTGCCTCAGGGCTAAGACTAATTTGCATTATTGCAACTTGGAGTTTCTTGTTTGACATATAAGTAAAATTTCCATACAAGAAAACTCTCATTTGATGGCGTTCAGTAAACGCATTCTTTATTGAGCATCTACATACTTGTCTTAGTGTCGCCATACAAATGACTTGAGACCAATCATCCTCTAAATCGAGAAGACATAACATGTGTTGATCTTTTTGGATTGTCAATGCCCATTTGACAATCCTATGACTAGGAACATTTAGGGTATGAGGATAATAGAGGAAAAGTCTCCTAAATCGAATTTCCTTAAATTACTCTCTCTATCTCACATCCATTGGACTTATTGTTTAAGCATGTGTAACTATTAATGAGACATTTATTGATAAACAAAAAACTTTCCCTTTAAGAGAATTAAACATAGGTCTAATACATGAAATATCCTTAAAAGATTACATCATATGATTGGCTTTTAGGGCATATTTCCAACAAGAACATCGCAGTAAGGACCTCATGTACATGTTGCAGATGAGTTGTCATGTAATTGTGATTGTCTATATATATATATATATATATATATATTTTTTTTGAATTGGCTATTTTTAGTTACCTATTTTGGAGTGTGATCGTTTATTATCAATCAAATTATTTTTACTTATTGTAATGAGAAATTGATTTTCAAATGTTTTCCGAGAGGACATATTTCTCCTCGAAAATAGTCAAACAATTTAGACGAAAGGAGAAGCCTCTCGGAAATAGTCAAACAATTCCGACGGAATAAGAAGCCCCTTGGAAATAGTCAAATAGTTCTGACAAGATGAGAAACCCCTCGAAAATAATCATCCTATTTTCGTCAAACGTACTTTTGGACGTTAATAAAGTTGGCACCAAGTCTTCCCACCAAATAAATTACATTTCCAACGACAATAGAGACTTTTTCCGAGGGTATTTCCTTTGTCGGAAATAAATTTAAGGCCCGTGACATATTTCCAACGGACAACATTTTTTTGTTGAAAAAAACACTTTTGCCGAGGGAATTTCGGGGCCCTTGGAAAATGTTAGTTGGCGATAACCCTTTTTAGTTTTATTTTTGTAGTGATTGTTCTTGTAACAAGGTCGCACATGATCAAATGAGCATTCATATGGAGATACAAAAGTTCCTCTTTATATGGGTTCAAAGCTAGGAACAATATTGTCTTCCCATTAGCGGCCCATTGGCAAAAAAAAAAAAACGATTGTCCTTAAGCATTATAGCCAAGGAAACAATTCTTGTAATGACCTCTCAAAGTAACCCTGCTATTCTCTTGACTAGAAAATATAAATAATGAGTGGACCCTATTCAATATAGGTAGCCATGTATTTCCGAAGACACCCATGGAACGTTCCTAGTCATTTTAAAGATTGGGAGATGACCATCAGATTTAATGAAGTGGTACTCCTCAGATAAAAAATTACATTTTGCTACTAAACTATAACAACGTCAATTATAATTATGACACATTTGAGGGATGAGATGCTAGAACTTATAGAATGCGATGATAAATGAAATTGATAAAAACGACTATTTTTTTAGGCACAACATTTGTGTAACCTAGTAAAAACTATTATCCATAGAGGATGATAACATCAATACATCAGTTCCTTAAAGGTTAAATAATAAGGTGTAGATAGTTTTTTCATCTCATTTCCATGGAAGAAAACTTACACTTTGCTACTATTGAAAATGCTATGCACCTACATCAAAATAGGATATGACATTATTATTCTCATGAGATCCAACACCAATCAAATGAAAAAGCCCATTGAGATAAACTTCTTGTGGTTTCGTATGGTCAATGGTAGTTCAACTTTGATAATGTCTGCAACTTTGACTTCCAATGCTCAAAACCCTCGCATTATTTCTACCAATAATCACAATCGACGTTGCACATGACCAAACAAGAATTCGTATAGAGATACCAAAGCTAGCAACCGTATCATCTTTTTGGTAAATAGGATACAAAATGACAATGACTAACTTTAAATATAAGAAATTTGAGTCTTTTTTGGAACTTAGTTTGGTCAAAACCTTTAAAATTTTGTCCAATTTTGTTAACGTTTGATGGTTAAATAGAGGAATACCAAAATTTTGGAGAAGAAGATGAATATTAACTGCAACCAAGCACACACGCCACCAATGAGTGACGGCACGTGGCGACTATTTTGGCAAACTCCAACGCCAAATTTTAACCCTTTTGAGTTGATTTTTCGCCAGTTTGACCATTTGTGACAAATTTTTCTCAAGCTCATTCTCTCTCTTTTCTCCACCAATTTGGACGTATAAGGTATGGTTTCTCACCTATTTTTCGAGCTCTAGCTGCCTGTTGTGTAGGATTGGAACGATTGTGGCGTTTTGGAATTCAATTTTCAACCTAGGTATTGGCCGGATTTCAAAGTGAGATTCTGGTCGGTTGCCGTCCAAATTGGACCTCCTTGTAATTGAATAAAATGATCCTCGCCTCGAGTGGCAACTAGGGTAGGAAGGGTGAATGGCGGTTTGGAGTGCTATAAGCAGCGTGGGGTACTTCGACCACGCTATAAGCAGCTAGGGTATTCATATTTTGAAGTAGGTACTTCGACCATGCATACGCAGTAGGCGGGACCCTCTCAGGGTCAAGCAGCATGGGACTACTTGTGAGTGGATTTTGTTTTCAAATAATAATGTCTGGTTTTATGATGAAAAAAGTATGCATGATGCATTGACAATATATTTTGGGTTTGAAATATTTGAGTATTTCTAAATTGGTGTGGTTATGTGCCGGGTACTTGGAAATGAGGTTGTGGAAAGAATTGAGTATAGAATGTCAGTTTGGAGTGCTATACGCACTACCCTATGTACCTCCTCGGATTTGGGACTTTGGAATTGATATGGAAGATACTTTGGAATGTGTTGGCACTTTCGGACGCCCTTGACAGGGGTTCGTGGACCCTTAACAGGATAGTCTGCAGTAGGATTGGTCACAAGTGTACTAGTTTTGAGGGTCTCGGTATGCGTGCTGGTTGAGAGTTAGTCCCAGTTGGACGACTCGTTCCCTAGCCACATGGTCTATTGAGGACTCTTTCATGTGGACTCATCTATGTGGACTAGTCAAACAATCCCCCGGTTAGATTGTTATATATATCTCTTATATTATATATTTATACATATATATATTTATATCTATTCATTCGTTCTTGTTTCTCAGTGAGGATACTTCCTAAGCTTGCCGTACAACGCACGTGTTTCGATAGTTTAGTTTTGGGACTTATAAGATAAAGTTTACATGGTGGATTGGTAAAGTTTCCTTATGTATTTCGGACTTGGCTCCGGTATTGATTTAACTTGATACATATGTACTTGATTATGATGGTTTTGGAATACATTTGGACTTCTTACATGGTTTTCTAAACGGTGGGGGTTATATTATGTTGGTTTACACTGAACTGAACTGTATTTTTGTCCACTCACACTTTTCTATTTTGCGCCCCCTAGCTAGTAGTTGACTGAGCTCCGCAGCCGAGCCGGATCGTGTGCTTCCGAATCTTGAGCCTTCGCAGGACTCTTTCATCTTTTAATTCACTTTGAACATGTAATCGAATTTCTTAGATACGCTCTGTTATCGCTCGTGTTAGGGTTTGATTTATGAGCCCGGATGCCTTTGTTGTAAACTGTTTATTCGTTTTAAAGCATGCTGCTGGTTGAGAGGTATTAATTTGTGAATCTTGAGTAGGTTGAAACCTTGGGTAATGTTGAATTTACAGGGGAGACTCTGCCAAATTTTTGTTAGAAGGTCTCGGTCTTTAGTAAGTGGGTTTGGCATCGGGGTGATGTCGGTATTACGACGGGATTCGTCCCGGTTTCCGAGAAAATCCGAGGCGGGTCTTGTTAGCCGAGTTGTTCATATTAAATTAACACTTGGGTAATTAGTCCCCATGGCTGGGCCAATCAGTAGCCCATCATGGGTTGTTCCAGCTTGAAACATAACATGTATGCCCGTTTAAAGTTAATTCATTAAATTATATTTGTTTTAGAGAAAAATAACAAATAATATTATTATATTTATATTTTAAATTCAAGTTTATTTATTTTCTCTAATAATATATATTAAAAATTAATTTTATATATATATAAAATAATGATTTTGTTTTTGAAGTTTCAATTTTAAAACCCAAACAATAATCTAGCAATTTTCTATTTAAAATTACCTTAAATTAAGTTATTAGCCTCTTTTTTCAACAAATAATACAGCTTGTTAGTATATACAAATTGTAAAAAGATTTAAATGAAGTTGTAAAAAAAATTACAAAAATATACAATACATAAGTCAAATTTGGAGTGGATTCATATTGGCCTATTTAGTGGCCCAACACAAGCATGACCCAAACTCATATAGGTTGGGGCTGTAGGCTTGGACCAAGATTTATGATTTTCATAAATGAGTGAGCTCATTTATTAAATGGACCGTCTCTAAATGCGGCCAGACTATAATGAGGGGTAAGTTATAAGGGGTTCACTTTATAGTCATTGGATCAATCCAAGGGCTGGGGAGAATTGGGATAAAGTTGTACAATCGGGTAGGTGAGGAACCCAAACCCGAATTTAATATCCAGCAATGAAGTTGGTCCCAACAAAAAAAAAAGAGAGGCAAGTTCGAAGTTTGAACAGAAAAAACCCATTGATCTCAAACTCATAGCTGAGAGAAACCGCTAAGCTCTGAGAAGCGGTTGAAGGCAACGCAACGACGGTTGAAGGCAGCGAACAGACGGTTGAACGCAACTCCACTATCTAAACCGTGAAAAAGTATTTATTTTGAGTGGAAGGAGCAAAGGCGTGGATTCTGAAACAGTAAAAAGACGAAGCGTGGAAGGGAAGGAGAGAAGCCGTATTCGTTGGAAGTGATAGGTTCCATTTGTGGAGCAAAGCCGCACAAAGACCCAACACAGACACCTTGCGATTGTTCAATAACCAGCATTTGGTGAGTAATTTATGGAATTTGAGTTTAGGGTTAGAGTAACCGTTTTCCCCAATTTGTACCATGAATGTTGTTAGATTTGGCATCTCTTCTTTGTGCTTCACTTGCATGTTAATTTTTGCTTGGGTATATGTTAAAAAACGAATGAATATAAAGTCAATAACATGTCAATAATGATATGAATAAGGTAATGGTGTTGAATTGGAGGAGGCCCTCAAAACCTTCCACATTTGAAGCAGTGCAGAGTGCAGATTATCTCTCTGGAGCTAGAATATATATAATTTTTGAAATAAATATTATTTCCGTTGTTACTAAATTTGCCTGTTAAAAATGAGAACAGATAATAATAAACTCATGAATAAAAGTGCAAAGCATTTGAAAAAAGGTTGATCTATGACGATTATGGCTGACTGAAGAAAAAGCTAGAAAGAAAGAAGGATGTGGCAATGGCTTAGCGAGCAGATAGCAGAGCAGATGCTTTGCTTTGCTTCCTTCCACCATCTTTCTCATTTATTTATTTATTTATTTTGTGTTGTGTATGAAATGACAATAATTGTCATGTGTGTGAAGTGCTGAGAACTTGCCTAGATTGCACTCACACTCACTCATGCATCAACCATTGATTGGAGTTTGGATCCATAAATAAAACACATACTAGTGCTTGTAATTCACAGAATCATTGCATTAACAGGTATTTGCACAAAATATGTCATATTGCTTTGATGATGTTAAAGCCTGTGATCAGTAATCCCTATGCGCATGTACTTTGTAAAATTTGTAATGTGCTGGTTGACTAGTTGTGTAAATACCAATGTGATTGTGCAAATACGTGGTAGTATATGTGTTCACGTTATTTCATCTTGTATTTGAAATGGGATCAACGTTGGTGGTATGGCCAGAGTCAGAGGCATATTCCTCACGGGTGAACAACTGCTCACATGCAAATTCATCCCTAGCTGTAATTCGGCGAAGTTGAGTGCCGAACAATTAGAACAATTCAAGACATCATGCTTTGGCCATCTTCTGAATATAGATAAGATTCAGTTTAGCGGGCAGATTGTGCATGGGGTTGTGTTGCGTAGAGTAGCGGGGCAGGGTGTGAAAGACTTGAATGGACTGAGTTTCTTAATAGGGTGTGACGTTGCTCAGTTCACTCGTCAGGATTTCTGTTTGATCTCAGGCTTCGTTTTGGGAAGTGCCTGAAGTTTCCAGTGGAGAAAGTGATGAAATTAGACTTCAGAAAAGATATTTTATAGACGAAGGAATTACATGTAATGCTTTAGAAGAAGCATTTGTGAGGTGCACAGAGGAAGATGACGTCTACAAGCTAGCTCTTGTTTACTTTGCTGAGTTAGTGGTTTTGGGAAGGGACAAACATTTGAACATCAATCTAAATTACCTGACCCTTGTAGAGGACTTGGATGCGTTCAACAGGTTTCCATGGGGTTCGGTGTCGTTTGACAAAACCCAAGACAGTCTGTTTTCTGCACCAACAAAGTATGTGAAAAGCTTTGAAAATGAAGAGGGAAGAGGGAAGGGGAAATGTAAGGTAACCGGAACAAGCCGGAAGAAATGAGAAGGGCAAGAAGGATAACCATGGTGAAGTGCAAAGGGGTGGCTGGAGTTTTAAAGGTTTCACGTATGCTTTCCAGGTACATGGTAATAATGTTCATGTCGTTATGTTTTGTTGACTTTAAAACTTAAATAATAACTTGTGTCCTGTGAATTGTGTAGATTTGGGTATATGAATTAATTCCTAGAATGGTGGACCTGAATTACTGCAAGGTTGTTGATCCGACAGCTCTCCCGCGTATTTTGCGATGGAGAACTACTACGTCTGTTCCCGAGATGAGAAAGTTGAACAATTATTTTTTCCAGAGCAAAGAGGTTTGGTTTGCAGCCCTTGGAACTATTTATAAGATTCAATGAAATTATGAAGTAGAATGATTGCATATGACTCTTGTCTGTTTTCAAACAGTCGATTGATTCTGGGTGCTATGTCCAAGTGAAGAGGAAATGAGACAACCATATTGGAGTTGGTCACAGGGTCGCCCTGCTGTTGTCTCGGCAGAGTCAATTCCTTCTTCATGTGCTGACCTTGATGAGTTGAACAAGGCGGTAAGCTTGTTGAGGTCCGAGTTGTTTCAAGTAAAGCGGGAAAAGGACGTCCTTGAGTTAAAGGTCATACGGATGGAAAAAATTTTGGGCCACTGTTTAGGTCCTCATTTTGAGCAGGAAGTGAGAAGGGACATAGCTTTACTGAAAGAGAGGACGAATCGTTGTGTCGTGTCACATCTATTTAAGGGATATGAGGAAGTGGATGGCATGCAATGGGATGAAGGGCCAAGTAATAGAAATGAAGGAGAGGAAAATGAAGAGGAGGACATTGAAGGGGGTGAAGGGCCAAATAACAGAAATGAGGGAGAGGACAAGGAAGAGGAGGGGATTGAAAGGGGTGAAGGGGCAAGTAAGACAAATGAGGAGAGGAAAAGGAAGAGGAGGGGATTGAAAGGGGTGAAGGGGCAAGTAAGACAAATGAGGGAGAGGAAAAGGAAGAGGAGGGGATTGAAGGGGTGAAGTGCCAAGTAAGAGAAATGAGGGAGAGGAAAAGGAAGAGAGGGGATTGAAGGAGGTGAAGTGCAAAGAAAACCAAGGGAGGTAGAGGAAGCTCAAAGGAAAAGAAGTGAGGGAGAGCAAGTGAAAATAAAAGCAGCAAAGGAGAGGAAGCGCAAAGAAAGAGCATTGAGGGAGAGGAAGAACTGCAAAGAAAAAGCGGTGAGGAGAGGATCCGAAAAAAAAAGGAAGGGCAAGGAAGTGAAAAGACAGAGAAGTGAGGAAAAGGAAGTGCAAAGAAACCAATGTGAGGAAGAGGATGATGAAGTTATGTTGGTTGGCGATGACATTGGCGAGAGCACGGAGGGGACAAAGGTTGAGGTTACTGTCGGGGAAATTGATTTGGATCAACCTACAGCTGTGTTATCTCAGTTGAACGTTTGGTTGAATGATGAAGGTCAAGGTGTGGAACGAGGGGTCCAATTACGGAAGAGGAAGAGGAAGAGGATTATTCCTATGTGGAAGATCGTTGAAGCTAGTGAAGTGGTTAAAAAAAATTTGCCAAAGACAACCGGACTTCGGACGTTAGACCCAATGAAGGCGATTCCGCATGATGATATGGTGAAATTGCTGAAACTTTGTTCGGAATGGCGCCATAACCCAAAGTAAGTCCTTTGTTTTTTGAGATAGAAGGCATGAGTGTTAGAATTCGCCGTTAGTATATGTATTTTCATATTAGGAAGAGAAGTATTTTCTGGAGATTTTAGCTAGAGAGCATGAAGAGAAAATGAGGAAGGCACTGTTCTATTGAATTCTTACAATTGCAGCTTACATAGTGTGTCCGAGAGAGAGAAATGTGATTCTCTTCTATGAATTACAACTGTCACCCTATTAGGTGCTTACACGTGTCATACTAAATCTAAGTTAGAGAATCCACCTAGACTATGATCTAATGGTTCTCATTACATCATTTAAAATAGACAGAACAGAAAATAGAAAATGACTTCTGCTCTAAGAAATCAGGCATAACAGGATTATATTTCAACAATGAGTGTATATATTTTTTAATTGTTGTGTTCTAAAACTTTTGTATATTCATAGTGTGGTGATGCAATTTGGCAACGTGGAAGCTGAGATTGAATTCTTCGCTTCCCTCGTCAAAGCTGACGGTTGGCTGAAAGGAGATGTAAGTTTAATTGATTATGCATTTGTTTGAATGTGCATAGATTATGAGATTGACAAGGAAAACATGTGCAGCACATTGATTTGGGCTTGTATCTCATCCGGAAGTGACAACAACAATTGGAGGAAGTAGAAATATCGGATTGGACAACGACCGATGTATTTTTTATGGTATGTGATGCAGGATGCATAGGACCTAAATTGTTTAGTTTCCTAATTGATTTGTTAGTTTCCTATATTCTTTAGTTTTCCAAATCCTAGTAGGATTTCTAAGTTAGTTTTCCAAATCTTATTAGGATTTCTAAGTTTCCTATTTTATTAGGAATAGGATTTCTGTTTTACCTGGGGATTTTAATTCTATTCTCTCTAGGTTTTAGTTTGCTATAAATACCCCTATGTAGTTCTTTACAATTCAGATTTGAATATTGATTAAACATTCCTTTAAACTCTCTGATTTCTGCCTGCCTTCTACCTTTTCTTCCCTTCAGCTTTTCTTATCTGTTATGTCTTATTGCTCTAAGTGTTTAAACTAACACACCCAGGGCTGTGCTACATCAGTATGGCATAGGCCTTGACCAAGTGCAGTTAATAATTACAAATTATCCATACTTGCTTTGTGGAGTTGTTTAACCATTGATTGTTTTCTATTTCACAGAATCACATCCATACTTGCTTTGCGGATAATAAAAGGAAAAAAGAGCAAGTTGGGTGGAAAATTAGAACCAGTTTAGTGAACGTTGTAAATGGCAAGGTTCCGGCTTGTGGATTGGAATGGCAGAACACGTATAAGGTGTATGTACCTTGTATGTTGCAAAAATATAAGCATTGGGTGGCTCTAGAGATTGATCTGATTCAGTGTGAAATCAAAGTCTACGATTCAATGGTTTCACTCATTCCAGATCAGAGCTTAAAGGAAGAACTCGGCCCCCTGTCAATTACGATTCCAAATCTTCTGCACACCCTCGACTTTTATGAAGAAGGTGTTTACGCGAACGAGTGCACCCGAGATTGGTGGTGTCCATGGCCAATACATCGTGTGGATGTTCCACAACAGGCTAATGAGTGAGCACAACTTTTTATTTAATTTTATTACTTTAATTTGTCAATTATGTTAGAATGTCATTAGTTGAATTGATCGAGTTCTTGTTTTGCTTCAGAGGCGATTGTGGTATGTTCGTGTTGAAGTACATTGAGCTGTTGAGTGCTGAGATTTCCTTAGCTACTTGCACCTCGCAGAACATGCCATTTTTTCGGTTGAAGTTGGCTGCAGAAATTGCACGGGGAGATGCTTACATGCCATGATATCGGTTGAACTTGGTTTAGGCACATGATGATGAAATAGGTTTTGGGAATGTCAAATTTCAAAGTCATGTAAATACACAATAGAGACCCATGGGTCCTTTTCGAATTCCACCTCTGCTCCTGAATTCTTCTTCGTCTTTCTCAATCTTAGTGTATTTGTGTACAGAAATTTAGATTTAAGTTACTGGACAATAACAATTAGAACCAAAATAGTGGCAAATATTATAGCGGATGCATGCTTTCATTTTGATTAGTGTGATATTACGCTATGTTTATTCTCATATTGTGCGAAATGTATATGGAGTGGTTGCAAAGCATAGAAAAATGAAGACTCTGAAATGGAGATCTTGAGGTTGGAGAGGAGAAAAGTAACTGGATCTGTAAATCTATTGCACGTGGGCAATCTAAATGGATAGGCAGATGCGTTTTTGAAGTTAGACACATGCCATTCCCATACATAGAATGTGCATATGGAGTGTAAAGTTTTTTTTGATGTAATGAAACAAACATCGGTGTAATATTGGCCTAACTCCTTGACGACATTTACCTAACCTCAACCAAACTGCATTGAATTGGGATTTGAAGACTGCATATGTGAATTTGGATTTGAAGAATGCATATTCACATAGGGACTAATGGCTTTTTAAGTGTATTACATCATTGCAAAGTGATATGTCATCATTTATCCAAGCCACCATTCCAAATATCAGATCCCAATCTTTAAGCCGTTCAACATGCCTTGACTTAATCGCAATGGGTTGCATCTTAATAAGGTAATTCTGTAAGGGGAATAGGCTGCTATGGCCTCGCCTCCAATATTTTATTCAACCATGCCCTCCTTATAGAAACACATGAAAAAATGTCCCCAGGTGCAATGCTCTAAAAACTCCCTATTGGTTCCGCACTGCCCCTCGGGTTTGAATCCCTCTCTCCTTTATAATCGGTTAATAAATTGGTTGATTTTCTTTATTTTATTGGTTTTGGGCAGCTGAGTAACATAACAGTAATGTATATTGGTGCGTCTATATTGCATGTCTGTTGGGTCTATATTGCTTGTCTATTGCGTGCATATCTTTACATTTATTGCGTCTGTATTGATTTGTATTGCTTACGACGGAAATAAATAACAATACACAGGCAACAGACAAGCAATATACACGCAATAGATATGAAATATACACGCAATAGACATGCAATATACATCAGTCCCCAATTACATAAACCATAAGGAAGTCGTATTGAATAGGAAATTCTACTATAGTTGTTCTTCCTACGAAAACAAAGAATAAGGACCGTTTCCCCCCTTAAATCTAACTGGAGTCCTACTTTTGCCCCCAATAAACATGCAATATTAGAGCAATAACATGCGATATACATGCAGTAAACACTCAATCAACTTTCAATAAACTTTCAATATCGGTTCAATAACATGTGAAATACATGCAGTTAACAATCATGAAACCTTCACGAAACATGTAAACAATCAATAAACCTTCAATAAACACTCAATATCGGAGTAATAACATGCGAAATACATGCAGTTAATGAACCTTCAATAAACAGTCAATATCATGCGATTTACATGCAGTAAACAATCAATAAACAATCTATATACACTGAATAATTATGCAATCTTAAAAAAAAGGTATTGTCTTATTATTGCATCGTATTGGCCCTGTATTGTCATTTTATCGTCTTCGTATGACTTTATTTTTGTAAAGTAAGTCTAGGAAAGTTTTTACTGGGTTTCTGACAAGTAAATGCTTTTGTTTCAAACAATAATTTAAACTCAATGCTAATCCACCTATTTCAATAACAAAAATTACAAATTGGGTTTGAAAAGTCATTGGTGGTGCGTGCAACATGTGTTTTTGGGGAGAACTTTTACAATCCTTGAAACCGTGCACTTAATTGGTCATTAAAAGAACAAATAATATGACAATTGATACAACTAATAAAACTAATACCAAGTCCTTAATGGACTTCAGCATATTAAGCACTGTAGCATCATACGTGTCGACTTGTCTGATCCTTCAGCGGAGGTTACATCAACCCATTGAATCCATTGCAACTGGTGGCTCCCTAATTGCAGGCATCATATATGCAAAATAATTCTGTCAGAGTTAGACCTAGGATTTTTTTTTCACCCACATACATATTCTGGAAATGAGAACTTACATAGGAGGTTAGACACTTCCAAAATGGCTTCCCTCGATTTTTATCTGATTTTGAAACCCGAAGCACCATTGCAGCTCCACAATACTGACACCTCTTTGTTTGAGCGGGAGATGAAGACGAAGACATGTTGAATCTTATCACTTGTACCTCTTCTCACTCAGATCTTCTCACTAAAACCTCTTCGGACTCATACCTTCTCAGTTATACCCCTTCACTCATAAGTCATAACCCTAAACTTCTCACTCAGGCTCTCTCTCATCTCTGCCCAAATCAATTATATCATTCTTTTCTGTGTGTGGGTGGGTTGGTCACGATCTGAACACCGTCAGAATTGTGACACATTTTACTCCGATAAGCGATATACTATTTCACTACCAATTAATCTTACAATTGAGGGGACACTGCTTTAAATATATTATTTTCTTTATATTTCATTAAGGCAACTAGTTGGATAAGAATCCGTCATTTAATAGGGGTAGTGTAGTGTGGGAAAATGAAAAAGTATCTGATGGGACCTTCTGTCACTAGTCAGTAATCCATCACATTTGTATCAATGAATTTAATGGCGGGAAAAGCCTAACAATGGCTATGGAAATAGGTTATTAATTGACTTTTGGACGGTCTGACTCCCTTTGCATTTTGATGACGTTTTCCCTTCGCCTGTCTTATGTTTTGGGTGTTGAGTTCAGTTTCTTTAAGGAAACACCTTTTCAGAACAGTGCAACCAGAGGCTAAAACAAACCCAAAACCCCGTATATTCTCATTTCTCCCCTCTTGCAGTCCTCAAATCGTTCCATTCCAAAAATATTTCAATGAATTCCAAACATTACACTACAGTCGGAGGAAAGAGAAGGAAGCATCTCCATCTGGATGTGCCTCAAGCCTTCATCCCGGAATTAGCTTGGTTTAAAGTGATGTTATACGTGGCAACCAACTCCTCGGAAGATCTCTTTCGTATGGCATGTGTGTGCCCATTGTTCAATACGTTGGCAAACACTCCACAAGTGTGGAACACAATTTCAATGGAAAAGTACCAAGACCATCCTAACTGGTACTATGCCGCAACGCAAGTCCGGCATTTCGTGGACCAATGCGAGGCTTGCGAACCCTGAGCGATATTTAGAGAAGCGTTCGACATGTTTTTCAGGCAGGGTAATGTGGAAGCATTGTCTAGGATGCGCGTTGCAGCCACGGCAGGCCATATGGAAGCGTCATATATAGTTGGACTACTTGGCATGTCCGAAATTGGTCAGTCAAAAGAGGATGCATTAGAATTCTTGTGTTCTTTGAATCAACGTAACAACATTGATATGAAAGGAACCAGGGATGCTTTGAGACGACGATTAAGCGGAATTTTCTCTGTTGGAAGACATATCGTAGATATGTTTCACTATGGGAAGATTAAGTTCAATCAGTGCAGCGCTTGTAACAACAACGACTGGTGTTTTGTTATTCCAGGCTGGCCTAGTGAAGAAAAGATCAATCCTGCCTTCTGGACTTGTTGCAATCGATGCAAATGGCACCGTGAGAGTGTTTTTTGGTTCAAGGTGATGCGTGTCTATGTTGTGCCAGGGAATCCATACCCTTATAATTAGTTGGAGTATGTTTCTACGGTTTTTATGCGTGTCTATGTTCTACAAATGTTGTTTTCTATTTCATGTTTTAATCTATTTTGTCTGGTGTTTGTCTGTCCTAGCCCGTTTTATATATAAATGTATAATATTTGCTATATAGTGGAATTATTACTGACATAATTGACGGCTAAGAATGACATTTTACTGACACAGATATTTTGCACAACTGCAATCTTAATATTTAGGCAGCATGCATGAAGTGAGTATGTGTCTTTTCACCGGTTATTGGGAATGACATTTTCCCACTTAGCATATCCCAAATGATTGGGTTACACGTTTCTTAAGCAAAACTTGAACAGTGAAAGACTTTGAATAATTATTTCCTGATGTTGTAGAATGGATGGCTTGTATATTTCCATGTTATGTTTGAAAACATCCCTTAAACCTAAAAAATGAAAAACATTAACAAATTGAAGAAGAGAGAAACTGATTAGCACCAGAAATGGTCTATTCACACGGAAAATAAAAATAAAAATAAAAATTTGGAGTAAATATAATTAACAAATGTACAAGCTAACAAGTAATATAACAATAATAATAAAAATAATTTTGGATAAATAATAATAAAATACTAATGTAGCGTAACCATGAAACAGGGAATTCAGGAGGAAGATGAAGTCTTAATGAGGTCGTAGCAATTTTCGGAACATTATTGTGATTTTTGTGTATTTAGTTATGAATTTTCTAAGAAAAAGTCATAAAATAATAATTTAGGGTAAAAGGTAAGGATGTGGCCATGTTGGTGACGCACACTTGTCAAGGGTGAAAGGTGAGGTGAGATCGTGCAGTGTCCATTTGGCAATTATTTTGGCTTTTTTAGTGCAAAAATCTTTGAAAAAATGCAATAAATAGTAGAAAAATCCTAAAAATGCCCCGAAAAATACTCCGGCCTCCGTGTGACGTTATAAAACGAGGGGAACCCATAGATCATCCATTTCGCAATTAAAAATTCAAAAATGATTTACATAACTCACTTTCCTCTTAACCCTAAGTATATATGTTGTTCACTTTAACTTCAATAACCTACTTCAACAAGCATCTCCCGTTAATGTTCGGAATTGTTTTTAAAATACGTAACCACTAATCGGGAATTCAGCAAGGGAGATGGAGTGTCAATGAGGTCGTAGCAATTTTCGGATCATTATTGTGATTTTTGTGTATTTAGTTATGAATTTTCTAAGAAAAAGTCATAAAATAATAATTTAGGGTAAAAGGTAAGGATGTGGCCATGTTGGACGACACTTGTCAAGGGTGAAAGGTGAGGGTGAGATCGTGCAGTGTCCATTTGGCAATTATTTTGGCTTTTTAGTGCAAAAATCTTTGAAAAAATGCAATAAATAGTAGAAAAATCCTAAAAATGCCCCGAAAAATACTCCGGCCTCCGTGTGACGTTATAAAACGAGGGGAACCCATAGATCATCCATTTCGTAATTAAAAATTCAAAAATGATTTACATAACTCACTTTCCTCTTAACCCTAAGTATATATGTTGTTCACTTTAACTTCAATAACCTACTTCAACAAGCATCTTCCGTTAATGTTCGAATTGTTTTTTAAAATGCGTAACCACTAATCGGGAATTCAGCAAGGGAGATGGAGTGTCAATGAGGTCGTAGCAATTTTCGGATCATTATTGTGATTTTTGTGTATTTAGTTATGAATTTTCTAAGAAAAATCATAAAATAATAATTTATGGTAAAAGGTAAGGATGTGGCCATGTTGACTGACGCACACTTGTCAAGGGTGAAAGGTGAGTGAGATCGCGCCAGTGTCCATTTGGCAATTATTTTGGCTTTTTAGTGCAAAAATCTTTGAAAAATGCAATAAATAGTAGAAAAATCCTAAAAATGCCCGAAAAATACTCCGGCCTCCGTGTGACGTTATAAAACGAGGGGACCCATAGATCATCCATTTCGCAATTAAAAATTCAAAAATGATTTACATAACTCACTTTCCTCTTAACCCTAAGTATATATGTTGTTCACTTTAACTTCAATAACCTACTTCAACAAGCATCTCCCGTTAGTGTTCGAATTATTTTTTAAAATGCGTAACCACTAATCGGGGAATTCAACAAGGAGATGGTGTGTCAATGAGGTCGTAGCAATTTTCGGATCATTATTGTGCTTTTTGTGTATTTAGTTATGAATTTTCTAAGAAAAGTCATAAAATAATAATTTAGGGTAAAAGGTAAGGATGTGGCCATATTGGTACACTTGTCAAGGGTGAAATGTGAGTGAGATCGCGCCAGTGTCAATTTGGCAATTATTTTGGCTTTTTTAGTGCAAAAATCTTTGAAAAAATGCAATAAATAGTAGAAAAATCCTAAAAATGCCCCGAAAATACTCCGGCCTCCATGTGACGTTATAAAACGAGGGGAACTCATAGATCATCCATTTCGCAATTAAAAATTCAAAAATGATTTACATAACTCACTTTCCTCTTAACCCTAAGTATATATGTTGTTCACTTTAACTTCAATAACCTACTTCAACAAGCATCTTCCGTTAATGTTCGGAATTGTTTTTTAAAATGCGTAACCACTAATCGGGGAATTCAGCAAGGGAGATGGAGTGTCAATGAGGTCGTAGCAATTTTCGGATCATTATTGTGATTTTTGTGTATTTAGTTATGAATTTTCTAAGAAAAAATCATAAAATAATAATTTATGGTAAAAGGTAAGGATGTGGCCATGTTGGTGACGCACACTTGTCAAGGGGTGAAAGGTGAGGGGCTGAGATCGCGCCAGGTGTCCATTTGGCAATTATTTTGGCTTTTTTAGTGCAAAAATCTTTGAAAAAATGCAATAAATAGTAGAAAAATCCTAAAAATGCCCCGAAAAATACTCCGGCCTCCGTGTGACGTTATAAAACGAGGGGACCCATAGATCATCCATTTCGCAATTAAAAATTCAAAAATGATTTACATAACTCACTTTCCTCTTAACCCTAAGTATATATGTTGTTCACTTTAACTTCAATAACCTACTTCAACAAGCATCTCCCGTTAGTGTTCGGAATTATTTTTTAAAATGCGTAACCACTAATCGGGGAATTCAGCAAGGGAGATGGAGTGTCAATGAGGTCGTAGCAATTTTCGGATCATTATTGTGATTTTTGTGTATTTAGTTATGAATTTTCTAAGAAAAAGTCATAAAATAATAATTTAGGGTAAAAGGTAAGGATGTGGCCATATTGACTGACGCACACTTGTCAAGGGGTGAAAGGTGAGGGGCTGAGATCGCGCCAGGTGTCCATTTGGCAATTATTTTGGCTTTTTTAGTGCAAAAATCTTTGAAAAAATGCAATAAATAGTAGAAAAATCCTAAAAATGCCCCGAAAAATACTCCGGCCTCCATGTGACGTTATAAAACGAGGGGAACCCATAGATCATCCATTTCGCAATTAAAAATTCAAAAATGATTTACATAACTCACTTTCCTCTTAACCCTAAGTATATATGTTGTTCACTTTAACAAGTATATTTCCTTAATATTCGTTATATAATTTGTACTAATACAAGAATTAGTTTCCTTTCATATATAAGGATGTAAAACTATCTGTTTTGGTTATAATAATGTACATATATAATAAATGCACCACTACTTCGAAGCCATAATTGGAACTGCGCATGCGCCTAGAGCTTTGAAGACGTCAGAGATAGTCAATAAGTTGTCCATATGCACCTGCACCTAGAGTTTTCAACACGTCGGCGGTATTCAATAAGTTGTCCTTCTGACGCCGCATTGGGAATCAGTAATATATTTTCTATCATGTCCAATCGCATAAACATATAATATAAAGAAATAAAGCAATAGTAGGAGATGAACCAGTACAAAAAACAATATATAACTGGTACAAAATAATGCCATAACTTTGTCACAAAACCAGTCACACATGCTTTTCCATAAACCTTACCCTAACATATAATACATAAAGGCAACATTGCATATGATGCAACCATGTCCAAATCTGATACGTGATCACAAAAAAATGGACATGGCAGCAACATATGATTGAAGTAGATGCGCACTTTGCATCGTGTTATCGTAATTAAAGACATGAAAATATGAAGGTTGAAATATTCTATAGTAGTAAGCATCAAAATAGGTTTGAAGCAGAGCTTAACGAAAATTCCGGTTCCTCTGATTTGCCTCTACTCAAACACGATAACCAAAATGGTTACTTCCCTTGCTGAGTATATTTGTTAACGTCGGAAACGGTAATAGATGACCAATCAAACCCGGGTACGACGAGTTTTGCATAGGACCGGAAGTAGTCGAATCCAGCTTGCATCACACGCTTCTTTGACTCCTTTGCATTAGATGAGTTCTTGTATTTTTGAACAGCTACACTCCGAAGTCGTTTGTGTCTACGCTTCATGCGCTGCAACTCGCCCTATCCAGATTGGCCTGCCTTTTGTCATCTTCAATTTGGCCTTCAACAAATTCCAAACGTACCCTTGCCCTTTGGATTTCATCACCAAGTTGAAGATGCCTCTCCTTCCAGAAAGCAAGAACTCTTTCAGACTCAAAACTTCCAACAAAATGGTCATTCTGTCTAGGAAAGTGACATTGCTTGTCTGGTGACTCACTTGCGTTTCGAAGGCGGTCTTTGTTTGGAGGGGTGTTTATTACGCTCACATCAAACTTGGTTAGTAAATCCATTCAATGGGGGGAGAGAGTTTCTGTGGAGGAGAGAGTGTCAGTAGATGGAGACAGATTCGGTGGAGGAGTGAGTTTTTTGTGGAGGGAGAATTTTTATGAAGGGGGTGATAGTAATACCAATAAAAAAGGGTTCCCGCCAAAAAAAACATTTGGTTGACAATGTATAAATGAAAAAAGGTCTCATACAATCTAAGTTTAATCCTAACTAGTTTGTTTAGTTTGGTTGGGTTCACTAACTAGATGTCACTTCCATTGAGTTTCTTTCAACCACTAACAGTGGTGTAAGGAGAGTGTGAGGTTGACATGCTTGAAAAGCAAAACCTGACACCTCTTTTTTTAAAATTGAAATAAAGTAGATATGTTGACTACACGCAAGCTTTGGTATGTTGGTCTATAAAGCTATGTTCCATTTCTCAAACGAAATTGCATCTGCAATCCTCATCCTCCAAAACAAATAGGATTATTCAAGTATGTCAACCTCTTCAGGCGCCAACAACACAATCGAAGATGAAAAATTGGAGTCGCAGGTTCCGTTTCCACGTTGTACTCGCCGACCCCTTCCATTTTCAACATCATTTGGGAGTGAGGGGGACTCCGATGATCCATTAGAGGCAATAGATGCAGTCAGTACCAAGCTGGATTATAATTCCAGACTGATCAATTCATGGCACGAGAAATGTGTTGAAGACGAGGCCATTTTGGCTGATCTTAACATTAGAGTGAACAAAGCGTTCTCCCAAAAGAACAAGTACTTGAAGCTGAGTCATAAAAGGAAGCTGAAAGCTGAGGAGTTGGATGCAGTAATGAATGATGAAATTAAAGGTTGTTTGATGAACCATATGCGATGCGAAGAGCACCACAGTGAACTGGAGTTGGCATTCAACGAAGGATTCGAAACATTCGAGCATTTGCGGCAACTACTCATACAAGTTATAATTGGGACTATGTGTCCCCTGATGCTGTGAGAGAGATACTAGACGATGGTGGTGACATGAATGAGCATAAGCACGTCAAAGTTGCTCGGAAGAAGCCGACCGATACGACTAAGTGATTGCGGCTACAGCTGTTCTGTTGGTTGGGGGTGATCGTGGTATTGCACAAATTAGAACTTTCCCTTAATTTCATTATCTAATATAAAATAATACAAATATCAGTTTCATTTGCTTCATATATAATTATTGGGACTATGCCTTGCAAGTCATCATTTGTTCCTTCTGTCTAACATTATATTTTGCAACTATGGAAATATTATTCAATAAGCAGTCAATATCACAGCACGTTGGTAATCAGTAAAGCCCCATTATCATGACACGTGAGTCATAAGTAAAATGCCATGTGCTATACATTGTGTAGTGAATGGTTTATGGTTTATGTATATATAATAAAATTCCAAATATTGCTGAATATGTATTTTGTCTAAATCACTGGGGACATGAGTGACCATAAGCATGCGAGACCTGCTAAGAAGAAGCTGACCAATACGACCTAGTGATTGTGGCTACCGTTGTTCAGTTTATTGGGGAGATCGTGGTATTGCTAAGAGGGAGCACATAAAATGCTTTGCAATCAAATTTTCTTTTGTGTGTGGAATTATGAGTAGTTCAAATGTTAGTGTACCCTTTCATATTACCCAACCATTCGAAATGTGATTAGCTGCAATGTACTTTTTTACACGTTGCTTTCTAATCTTTCTGTTCCAACAAAGTGCTTCAAGTATCCTTCAGCTACGAATGTTTGCAAAATCGTGCACCTAATAACCAGTCCAGCTCAGATCTTAATCACCAGTAAAACACTAGAACATAACATTCGCAAAAAGTGGGTGCTACAAATGATGCGTCTTCTGAAATCATTACTGTAATGGAAACAATAGCCGGCTGCTGGAAATGCTGCATTAGCCTGTCATATAATCAATAAATCTCTATTCAAACATAATTCACCATAAACTACCCATTTTACAAGGTAAAAGTCATTACTTCTTCACATAAATCAAAATTTGATGCTTTATCTAATATCTATGAAAATTGCTAAATAGGGAGAAGACGTAAAATTAACATGTGTCCAAATTTCATGCAAGAATGAAACCAAGCAAATTTTCATTTCAATTATCAATGGACATAGTCAGAGCTCATCGGTGGACATGAACAAAAAAATAATAATAATAAAACTGCATCTAGAAAACTTCACCTGATCATTAGTCTTCATAATAACCGGGCTTCGTATAATAGAAACCTAAATCATTGAGTTGGTCCGTGCATCCTGTAAAATTCGTCAAATAATGGGTCACTAAGATCTATTGGAGTTGATTCGTCATTGTTCGACGGTGATGTCCTGCATAAACATCAAACAGAAGCACATAAGAACTTTACCTATTCAAATTTTAGGTCTTATTATAAATAGTGTTAACATCTTACGGTGTGTTCAAATTTCTTGGGCATTGTCTTCTATCATGACCAATGTGTCCACACTCCCGACAGTGTCTAATCCCTCGCTTCATTGCCTTTTCCTTTGCTCCCGTTACTCGTTTCGACCCTCCATTGCACCTTACTCTCTTAGGGTCTTTCATATATTGTGTTTGAGAGCTGGACCCTCCAACTTCGTTATTACTTGGTCCATCCTTCAACAACTTCAACTTCACCGCAAACTTTTTAGAGTCTCTGACAGTAGCTCACATCCTTCTTCACACATTAATGCATCCTCAACCACATCCAAGCAAGTCGGGACATTGTACTCCGCTTTATTAAAAGACCAGGATCTGCAGAGTCTTTAATTTCGTTGCCATTTGCATCTGACACCAATCCAAATTTCGCAGTTTTCTTCCACCTCTTCAAAATGTATTTATCGGGCATATATTCAATCTGGTCCCTTCTGAACAATGCTAGGATGTGCTTGTAAATAATTCCAACAAATTCAAATCTTTTGCAGCTATACGATGCGTGGTCAGAATCTTTGACATATACGACTTCTGCCACTCTTGTTTCCCAATTTTTCCTTTCGCTCACATTAAAGACAACTTTAGAAGCATCCTTTGTTTTTAGCTCTAGGAAACATGGTGTACTTTGTATTAGTTCTTGCTCAAACTTTTGAAACATTGTCCTTGTGTACAAGGTAGCCATTTGTTTGTTTATTGGCATCGGTAGAATACATTGAGCCACTTCAAATGCATCTACATGATCAGCAACTAACTCTTTTTGACGTTGATGAGAAAGTGCCCTCTCAAATCTTATTATGAAATCCATCAACGAATTTTTCCTTGATATGTATTGCTTGAAGAAACCATGAGAACATTCAGCTCTTTGGCTGCTTGACATTCCAGCGGCAAAAAAGTGTCGTGTGTAGGCTGGAACCCAAGATTCCCTTAAATCAAACATTGAACTTAGCCATGGATGGTCAGTCAAACCAGCCTTTGTAACCACAATATTCCATTTTGCATCAACCTCATCCTTATTGTCAGTATCCCATATGGCTTTCTGGAATTCACCCAAATACTCATTATAAGAAGAATGTGGTAACTTAACAGAGAACTTTGATGTGATGTGCCATATGCAAAGTCGATGAAATGTAGTCGGGAAGGCTATTGAAATCGCTTTGCTCATTGCCGCATCTTGATCTGTGATGATCGTTTTAGGTTCGCCACCTGGCATGACTTTCTTAAACTCCTCAAACATCCAAATAAACGACTCAGTCGTTTCCTTGCTCAAAAATGCGCATGCTAGGACAATTCTTTGACCATGGTTATTAACTCCCAACATTGGTGCAAATGTCAAGTCGTATCTATTCGTGTTGAATGTGGTATCGAATACAACAACATCTCCATAAAACCCGTACGCTGTCTAGAAGTTGCATCTGCCCAAAAACATCGACTAAACTCAGTTATCGCCATCTCCTCAATCTTGAAATAAAAGCCTCATTTTTTTTCTGTTCACCATAAAATACTCGGTCACTAGTTCAACATCGTGGTTCCTCAGCTTCCCATTCACACTACATTCAAGATTGTACATATCCTTTTTGATAAAACCGATTTTATCCATTCCTCCGGATTGCACCTCGAAAATACTTACCTTCTGATTAATGGGAATATTAACCGAACCCAACTGTTTTGTAAGTACTTTTGTAGAATCTGAAATACGACGGTGTGATCTCAGTAAATGCATTCTTCCTGAGGGTGTCATCTTATGATTGTGTCCCTCTGCAAAAAGAGAGATGGTATACTTCTTGCTCCCATGTGTCTTCACAACCACAATCTTAGCTTTGCAATTGCATCTACTTATTCCCCGCTGTCTTTTTCTCTCCCGAGTTTCATCATTCCGGTATACACCTTGTTTGCAACATACAAATTCTTTTCTCAGAATCTCTTTCTTATTTTTCCCCCAAAAGCTGGAATGAAGTCGAATACCAAAGCCAGCCAAGAATGCATATCTATTATAGAAATTATAAACGAGGTCAAGCGAGTCGAACTTCATCCCAACTGCTGGTGTTTCCTCATTTCTTACTTCAGGAATGTAAACCCTCCCATTAGCTGTTACAGAGTCATCACTCTATGAGCCCCCAGACATTTTATCCACGTATATTATTGATCTACTTCTATATTACTGCATAGCAAATGTTAATTCATTAATCAATCATTACTGCATCACAACTTATCAATGCATTCCACTTACACAAAACATTGCCCAAATTGACACAATACACGCATAGCCTAGCTTGTTGGATTCTGATTACACAAAACACAAGCAAAATTTAATAATAGTTACGTCATCTCTTGTGAAATAATCTGGAAAAAATAACATTAGAACCAACATGTTCAACTAAGAACTCAAATGTAATTCAAACCAGCAATTACAGAACTTCACCCAATATCCTCTCCAAATGCTTACTTCTAATGCCATTAAGCCTAAGTTTAGGATCTTTTACCTACATTTCATAAATTTCCAATCCCCCTCCAAACAAAAATAATCAACTAAGTATATTGAATATTCATAAGGAAATGACGCATTATTGATAGCAGAGCAAATGACGCATTATTGATGCCACAAATGACAAATTTCTCACCCTCACAAAAAACAAATCAAACCCAGCAAAATCAATCCAAAGCAAGAGTGAACTTACCTCTCAAAGTCAAATGACGCATTATTGATAGCAGAGCAAATGACGCATTATTGATGCCACAAATGACAAATTTCTCACCCTCACAAAAAACAAATCAAACCCAACAAAATCAATCCAGCAAGAGTGAACTTACCTCTCAAAGTCAATCGGGAGTTCCGAACTCAACAGCTTCAAAGAATGTGGTGGACATTAGAGAGGATTCTTTCGTAGTGGAGACTCCATCTCTAACAAAATCCAGGAACAATCTGCAGCAGACGAAAAAGAGATATGCTACTTTGCTTTCATCCGAATCTCTTCTGTTGAACGAAAAAGAGAAGGGGTTTTCACTTCAATCATAGAATCAAAACAGGGCAATAACTAGGTAAAACCATTAATCATCATACCGAGGATACCATAGATCGCAGGCCTCCCAAGGAGCTGATGATAATGGAGCGATTATAGAGTTTGGGAGCTTTGGATCTTTCTAATTGTGGATTTGCATTACATTAAAAAAGAGAGGATTGTGTTCTTGAGTTTTTCACAGAGAGGGAAAAATCTTCAGCTAAAGTTGGGTTTCCAAACGGGTCAGATTTCAACCCGGTTCTACATGCACCCTCTTTTAAAACTCACCGTTGGATGAAATCCAACGGCTCTTACATACCCCTCAAAAAAACCCCTTATAACTTTCCACTCACTATAGAAGCACTCCTCTAAATGAGCTAGGCCGACTTAATCTATTTGACACCTAACCACTAACATATAAGTCAGGGTTCATTTCCACTCGACTAGATTATACCAAAGTGACAAAAATTATACTGATCATAAAATCCAAAAAAAAATTCACACACTCACACTACATTCCCACATTTAAAACACACACCAACCATATTCGATGCTGTACTGTGGCTCAGTCCCACTTGGCAGCTGTGAAGCACCGCGATTATCACATGGCTTTGTAATTTTATATTTCATACGATAAAAAACACAGATAGAGATTCAGTGATTCAAACTCTTAGCTGCTTGCTTCAATCGCCAACCCTCCTATGGAGTCCACATTGTCTGCAGCGACGCCGACAACGGTAGCTCTCCTCGCCGTCTCCAGAACCCTCAACAGTCGCCTCTCCCAGACCATTCTCAGTCAACGCCTCCCGAGTCGTCTGCTAACTCGCAGGCTCACTTCTTGCCTTCCCAGCAGCTACGGCTTTCAGAGGCCTAATAGTCCTTTCTCTTCGTCCTCGCTGAGGAGCCTGTACCTCGTTGATCCTGCGGGACGGTGCCGTTTAGGGTGCGTTGGGAGCTCCGCTGCGTCGTTTGCTTCCGGCGGTGGAAATGGTGGCTTTGGCGGCGAGAGTGGCGGCAGTGGCGGTGACGGTGATGGCGGTGCCGGCGGCGGTGATGCGAAGTCGAAGGTGGTTGCTGCTGGGTGCGATGAGATTTCGGCGGTCTCGACTGATGTCGTTGTTCTTGATGTTGGAGTAAGCATACACTATACATTACAAATCCCTCCTCTCTCTCTCTTACTCAATTTGTTTGGTGTTTTCCTATAGGGAATGACATGTGGGGGATGTGCAGCCAGTGTGAAGCGAATTCTAGAAAGTCAAGTAAGTTTTTCCTTCTTCTGCCTCAAATTTTCATGTATTTTCTGTTGGAAGTGAAATTTCATGCTCTGGAAATAGGCAAAGACACAGTTTTTGCTGATAAGAAAGTTGCATTTGGTTGTGAGGAACTGAATTTCATTTGGAATTCCAGTTGTTGGATTTGCAAACTTATGAATGTGGATATGAAGCAAATATATACAACACTACTCTAGCCTTCATTTGCCGGACCAAATCGAGAATACCTTTCTATTTTATAGTAGAGTATAAACATTGAAATATATATTAGCATTTCTTCCTTAGTGTCTCACATTCTTTTCTTGTGCTATTGAAGATAACACAAGTGGGAAACTAGTAGGTTTAAGATACCTGTTTTCCATTTTGGAATTTTGTATTGTTCTCATGTTTATGAGAAGGAGAAGAAAAAGAAAAGGCCAAGTAATATATGGTGTTCTCTTTCCTTATCACTTAAAGGCATTTGAGAATGTTGCGCAGGTTGATTTTGTTGATGACTTTTGTTCTGTTCTGTAAACTAAACCAATCTTCTTCCTTTTGTTTTGTTCTGTACGGCAGCCACAGGTGTCATCTGCTAGTGTAAATCTCACAACAGAGACAGCAGTTGTGTGGCCTGTGTCTGAAGCCAAGGTTACTCCAAACTGGCAGAAGCAGTTAGGAGAGACACTTGCCAAGCATTTGACTAATTGTGGTTTCAAGTCTAACCTTCGTGGTAAGCATTTCACAAGTTCTTCGCCTTCATTGTGTTATTGTTATTTATTGTTTGCATTTGAGTATGGATTCCATGGTTCTTATTTATTGAAAAGTTGTATGCTTGGTTAATCTTTGTCATGGACTCATGGCTAATATTTTTCGAGGGCGTTGCTTTTTCTTTACAGTTATTGCTGGATAAAATTTGAACCTTTAATCACTTGTTCTTTAATCTTCATGCTGATTTGGGACCAACAGTTTGTAGATTATTTCTTTTGAGTGTGTTTGCTGTGGAATGAAATTGTGTTGTGTTAGAGTTTTCTCAGTTTGCTGTGGACTTCTTGTTCGCTGCTGGATAATTTTATTTTATTTTTTTATTCTAACAAAGTCTCTGTTTCTTATTATACGATTTACACACACACATATAGAAATATCAACTTGTTTTGCTTTATTAAGAACAAGATCTAAATAGGTCTTTAATAAACATTTCAAGAACCGGTGGTGATTGAGATTGAGATTACTTTATATATTGGCAGACGTTCAGTGCTGATTGTTCTGATTTTGGCTGTCAGGATTTTATTAGCACAGTAGTTGCATGGGTTCGAGGATATAGGCTTCATCCTTAGATTGTTGAGTTGCAAAAATAGTTGCTCAGCTGGTCTCTACTTGTTTAATTACGGGACAGCTAGAGTTGCATATTCAGTCATGGTGCATGAGAAGCATGACATTTGCTTGAAAGTGTTTTTTTTTTCTACCCTTGATTTCAACCCTATAGAGCTCTCTTTTCTCAGTCCTCAAGCACTCTTCTGTTACATATCAAAATTGTGATGCTGTGGAATTTTCTATATCGTTTCGAGAATTTGAGGATTGAAGTTCTTCTCAAATTTTGGGTTGTATTGTCGTGATGCTATTATAATTTGTTTTTTAAGATCAAAATCATTTCAGCTGCTAAGATGGACGGAAATTAAGTGGGGTAGACTTTGTGCTTCTTTAGAAATGACGATAGCAGTTAATCTGGTCAACCGAGTGCAAAAAGATTATTATCTATTTAGGTCCCTCCAGAGAGCTGTTTCTCTAACACTACTTGTCAAATTAGAACTCCAAACTTTTAAAATAAGAGTAGATATGATCACGAGTTTAGGGTTTTCAAATGATTTATGTGAAGCTTGCTGGGTTTAGTGGCAGGTCAGGGAGCTATGGAAGAAGATATATCACCATAAAAGTGCAAAAGATTTTTTGTCAGCCTCAACCATAATTGTTTATGGTATGTCCTCAAATCGTTGGATTTAATTTCAGTGACATGTATATGCACAGAATGATTTACATCTCCTCTTCAGTTTATTAGATGTAACAGAAGAGGCTTGAAAGTTGTTATTGATTCACAGTTACTTGCTTCTATAGGTAGTCCCAACCAGCAGCTCATTGTGGTGGATTGGTTTGAGGAGCATTTCTGCTATGGAGGAGGATTTTTCCGTTCCCCTTCTACTCTCTGAGCTTAGCAATTCCTTAGTTCTCATTAGGAAATTAAGGACTCATCTTTCTATAAGTTGGTTGTATACTATGCATAAGATATTTGAGAATTAGACTAATTGTTTTCCCATATGGGCTTTTTTTTTTGTTTGTTGGTATATGTTTATCCACAATTGTGGAAAGCAGTCAATATCTTCTTTTCTTTCATAGGTTTTGTATATGTGCTTTGTAGTTGAGGTGTTTCTATTTACGAGGACACAATCATGTGCACTGAAATTGTTATGTGCTCTTTATATGCCTTACTGGTTGTTTAGATAGAGTTTTCAGTTTTTTAAGACACAATTCTTTCAGTTTTTTTTTCCTTTTGCTAACACAATGCATCCTTCCAAACCAAGGAACAATTAACCAGGCTAATACTTACCTTAGGAGGTAATTTAGCTTTCCAAATCACCTGGGAAGGTGTGAAGAGAGAAATAGAGGTATTGTCCAGAAGGTGCTTTTAGAATGAATTGCAAGAAAACAATCCTGAGGACTCCAAACACCAAATTCTCCTATCTGCTCCATGAGAAACCAACTTGACAGATTCTAATTCGATAATAATGCTGAAAGTTCTTCTATTTCTAAATCGTTCAAGTTCCTACGGAACCCAAAATCCCAGCTCAAAGGAAAAAAAATCAAAATAATCAACACAAACATTTGCAATAGTAACATTATGATATTGAGATACCCAATAAGGGTGAGGATAAAGAGAACAAAAAGCTGTTTCTCCCACCCAACACTCTTCCCAAAACCTCACTCTTTCCCCATCACCCACCTTAAAACGACAACAAAAAGAGAATAAAGTGGGTAAAGAAATTATACAAATTATACAAATGGAGGTTCTTGGTTCCTATAAAAGGAAATTATACAAATGGAACTTCTAATTGAAAATGATATTTATAATGGAAACTTAATGTCGTTCAATTACTTTTTTTTTTTTTTTTGTGCTTTTCTTCAATGTTTTGAATATGTGAGATTGTTTTTCTTATTTGTTGTGCACAAGTTAGTCTTACTAAGCACCATCTATCCTTGGAAAATACATTCTGTTATGTTTTTCTTTGTGTGATGAAGACATGGTATTTTCTTTCCTTGATTTTTATTCTGATTGGAAACACTGCATAATTACCAAAGTCAAGACTCAATTTGGTTTTCCCCCTTATGAATTAATTTGATTTTTGTAGTGGTTCAACTAATTGGTTACTTTTTATGTGCAGATTCAGGAAGAGACAATTTTCTCAAAGTTTTTGAAAGGAAAATGGAAGAAAAGCGTAAACGCCTGAAAGAAAGTGGTAGACATCTTTAAGTAGTGAGCATCTCTAGTATGCTTGTTTTTTCTTAAAGGGTGTCTAAATTGTTCTGTAAACTGCTTCAGAGTTCTATGTCTTTAACCATTGATGATTTATCTGCACTACACTGTGCAGCTAATTTCTACTTTACTGTTTTTTGTTAGGCAACGAGCTTGCTTTCTCTTGGGCTCTGTGTGCTGTCTGCCTAGTTGGCCATCTCTCCCATTTTTTTGGAGCTAAGGCGTCATGGATCCATGCACTTCATTCGACAGGATTCCATCTGTCCTTATGTCTATTTACATTGCTTGGTCCTGGGCGCCGACTTATCGTTGATGGTTTGAGGAGCCTTGTTAAAGGGGCTCCAAACATGAATACTTTGGTTGGTCTTGGGGCTTTATCTTCATTCACTGTCAGTTCAATAGCTGCGTTTATACCAAAGCTGGTTAGTGCTTATCTCTCTTTTTCTTTTTTGGTTCTGGATCTTGTTGGTCTACAAAGTCTTAATTTGTACATGGGATGAACAAAGGGGTCCTCTGTTATAAGTTAGTTATTTGATACTTGATACTGTTTTATGTCAATACCAAGAAATTGGATACTTGTTTAGCATTGCCTGTTATCTTCTAATGGTAACATCATACTTAAATATAACATGCTGCATAACATGCTTGCTTGTTACTGCATATTATCAATGCTGATTGCTGATCTTTGTAAGGCGTTGCCTAAAAAGGTAACTGAATGCGTAGAAGGGGCTGATATATGTTAAACTCTGTTCCACATGCATCCTTGAGGAGTAATTTTATGCTTCAAATCTTCATGCCATACAGTCCACCAGGCTCTAATTCCAACTATTTCTTTTAGAAAATAAATATCTGAAATCATGTTGGTCCAACAGGTTAAATTTTGGAGGGCCTGGCCCAAACACTTTGGTTTAAGACTATTTTTGGCCTTTTTTTGTGTATGACCTATTCTGTCGTTTAAGAAAAGCTAAAGAGTTTGGCCCTCTCTTGCTCTCCTTCCCTACCCCCCTCTCTTCTTTTGAATCTCGAAATTTGATAGAATTGGTTAAATTTGATTGTAACGTATATGTGTTGTGCTTGCTAACTCTGTAGCCTTTGTTGTGGATGCAGGGCTGGAAGACTTTCTTTGAGGAACCAATTATGTTGATAGCATTTGTCTTGTTAGGGAGGAATCTTGAACAAAGAGCTAAAATCAAAGCAACCAGTGATATGACCGAACTTCTAAGTATTATACCGTCAAAAGCTCGTCTTTTGGTCAACGACGGTGCAAAAGAGTTGGAATCAATAGTTGAAGTTCCGTCTAACAGTCTCTCTGTTGGAGATCAAATTGTTGTACTACCTGGAGTAAGTATGATACAGTCCTGCTTTTTTTATTATTCAATGTTCAGTCTTTTCTGTTAGATGCCACTACTATTTTATGGATCGTTAATCTCCCAATTTCTGGTGCAAAAGATATCATAGTGGTGAATTATATAGCCTATCTAGTATCCTGATTTGTGGCATGCAATTACAGTTTCCTTTTTTGCTTTGCTTTAGGAACGTGTTCCAGTAGATGGAATTGTTAAAGCTGGTAGAAGTATCATTGATGAATCAAGTTTTACAGGAGAGCCATTGCCAGTGACCAAACTACCTGGGGTATGGTTATTGTTGTATATTGAGCATGGGCATTTTCCCCATCTCTTCTATGTTACACATTTTAATTCACATTCTAGAAGCTATTTCTGATATGACTTTATCATAATATTGGGGAATTTTATGTTTGTGCTAGAGTCAAGTTGCTGCCGGAAGCATAAATCTCAATGGAACTCTTACAGTTGAAGTGCAGAGACCAGGTGGCGAGACTGCTATGGCAGATATTGTTCGTTTGGTAGAAGAAGCACAGAGTAGGGAAGCTCCTGTACAGCGCTTGGCCGACAAGGTGATCCATTTTTTCTTAGAGTATTTGGACATACATTATACTATAGTCGCTATTTTGCAGTAGTGATATCCAAAGTAAAGGATTTTCAATTTATAATAGTGGCTTATTACTTGTAGGCATGCACATGGGCTGGATTAGGTCGGTTTTGGTCTCAAAGTGACCTGAACCGACATTGTGGGTTTGCAATTTTTTGAAACCAAATTGTGTTTGTTCTTTCTCTTAAATCTTGACAGAGGGTGAAGTTGCCCATGGGTGAGGGGGCTTATGTACAAATGATTGCATTCTGAGTGTTCGAAGAAACACTAAATCTTGGCTTTTCTGGCGGCTTTTGCTGCCGTCAAAGTTCTGTTGCACATTGGGTGCAATTCTGCATCCCTTATGCTGATAACTAGCTAGAACCCGATGGATTCCACACCTGGTGAGAGTATAGAATGCTTTCTCAGGTCTTAGGATTGAATAATACTCACCTAAAGTTTGGTAGTTTTGGTTGGCAAAATCCACAAAAAAACTAATTTCCAACAATATCAGATGTTGCCAATACTTTGGAGATATGCGAGAAAATAGGCCTTTCACTATGTTTCGACTATCGAACCTTGGATATTTCTGATATCTTGGTTGAAGTGCAAAGTAGAAGGTACACAGAAGTTTCACGGTATTGTTTGAACAAGTGACCCTGTGAGACTTGGATATGGGTTAGATACTTTTATGATTTGGTATTGCCATAAATTTTATCTTGTTCTAACTTCTAATTCAATGCATCGCTTACTAGTGAGAATCTTTTATGCATTACTCTGTGTTCTTGTGTTTATTTTTATTGTATTCTTTTTCTTGTTTCTGGACCAAAACTTTTAATCAAGTATAACAAAGCAACTTACATGTATGCAGTTGCCATAACTTAATTTGTCGATCACACTTACTTGAATGGTGTTCGTCTTTTGATTGGTTTGGTTTCACCAGGTGGCTGGGCATTTTACATATGGAGTAATGACACTCTCTGCTGCCACATTTTTATTCTGGAGCTTGATTGGTGGTCATATTTTACCTGCTGCTTTTCAAGGAGGAAATTCAGTTTCATTAGCATTGCAACTCTCTTGCAGTGTTCTGGTATGACCTAGATTTCTATCACACTTATAAACTTGAAAGTAACCATAAGAATTTTTCAATACCATCAAGGAAGCTCATATCTTATCTTCTAGTTTGCCTCTTGGAAAGTTGGAAACTGGTAATTAATCATTGATTTGATACGAGTTTTACAATAACTGTCACTTAAAAGAAGGAAAAACTTCCTAGCTGCATTGTCTGATTGACATTTGCTTTTACTTTTAAAAAAAAAAAAATCCAGTTTTCATTGATCTGTGTTTTCTGATTGCAGGTTGTTGCTTGTCCATGTGCCCTTGGGCTTGCCACACCTACAGCTGTGCTGGTAATCTCTCTGCAAACACTACTTACTGCCATACAAGGAATATTTTGTTGTTTTACTTCATTAAAATATTTTTTTTGTTTTGGTTGTGACCAACATGAAACCTACATGGTGCATATTAATCTGAAAAGTTATGAGGGTAATGGGAACATTCATAATGTATCAACCAAAATGGTGTTTTAAACAAGATATTAAATACCGGTCTCCACGAAATTATCAAAGGCTTGAATGCATGGAAGTACGGATGGAAATTTTGATCTCATAAAAAACTTGAGGGAAACGAGAAATTATGAATAAGCTTGAAAATCTTCAAAAGCAAACGAAGTATATTTAATCAATTATTTATTATTAAGATTTTTTTTTTGGGAGAAACTTAAGTCTGTAGTAGGTTCGTTTAGAGTGGATAAAATGCGTGCATACAAACACTATTGAAATATAAACCATTATACAAATCATTTGAAACAAAAACTTAAGGTTTAATTAGTACAAGAGCATTTGTAAGTATTGGTGTTCGTATGCACGCACTTTACTACTCTTAATAAACCTACTATGTGTTAGTCTGAGTTGTATAGTTGACTAAATAGTGTCGGAAAGTTTTTAATTAGTTGTAATTTCATGTAATTGCTAGAATTATTTTCCTTTTATTGTAATTTTGTATAGTTTAAAAACCATCCATAATTTACAATCCCACTTTCTATGTTACCAACTTTAATTTGCGGAAACGCTATTACTTAGAAATGGTCTTGTACTTGTTATGCCATAAATATTTCTAATATTTTTGTTAATAGAATGTATATACTTTGTTTTTTATTGCAATGCCTTCAAGGCTCAGACCCTTTGATTGGCTTAGTCTTTCGGCCTATCAAAAGCTATATATGATGCCATAAAATGATAAACAGAACGCGAAGAGGATATGCTAATTTCTGAATTCAGCTTACTTTGTATTTAAGCAATTGCATTTTAGAGAAACCACTCCCAACAACCGACCACAAGGTAAGGTTGGCACACACTCTGCAAAGAAAATCATTACCTCTGTAAGTTTCATTTGTTTGATAAGTGCTAAATCTGAATTTACTTGCGTATGATATATCAAATTTATCTTCAGTATTGAGTGCTTTCTAGGTTGGGACTTCATTGGGAGCAAAAAGAGGACTGCTTTTGCGTGGTGGAAATATTTTAGAGAAGTTTTCAATGGTGAACACTATAGTGTTTGATAAAACAGGGACTCTGACAATGGGCAAACCTGTTGTGACAAAGATTTTGACTCCTGAACGTTCAAAAGTTACTGACTTACAGTTGAGTGGTGACAAATTTTCAATCTCACATGACTGTCACATTTAAGGGAATTGAATTTGCCGGAAACTTTTCTAATTACATTAGAAAATGGTTCCTTTATTTTTCTGTGAAACAATAAGAGTTCAGCATGCTTCTATGATCTCCTCTCTTCTTCGACCCTTGCCAACAATTGCAAGGGAATTTACAACTCTTAACTTCCTAGCCCCAATCCAAACCCAAACCGAAAGAAAAATAATAGAGAAGTGTAAATATACGTGGTTCACCCCAAATTAGGCTATGTTCAATGATCTATTAAATAAATAAAGAAATTAAAAATAGGTTCTTCACCAATACTAAAGTAAGATCTCTTTACTCAGTATTGTTCAGAATAGAGAACCAAAACCAAAGGTCAACAAGCAGGATACTGAAACTGTTCCTCTTGCTTAATTGAATGGCATCTTATCACATATTGCTTATGGATTGCTGTCTAGCTGCATGTGTTGATGTAATTAATGTGTTTAAGTGGTTTAGTGACATGTGCATTACCAATTGTTTCCTCTAGTGCATTTGTTTGATCTGTTTTACAATCCACCCACTAGAATAAATTCTGGGTGTTGCGACAAATTTATGCAGTTTTTAGGACCCAAATGCATTTGAAGTGGATGAAATTTTTTATGACTTGATTATCAGAGGTGCAACTCGACCAAGTAACTCATCCTTTTCATGGACACACATTGCGTTACTTTAGCTGTTTTATAATTTACACATGACTACAAAGATGAGTACACATAACCCTATAGAAGTGATCTTTTTACCTTTATCATCAACTCAGTCCGGAGTCTTTCCAATCTGTATTTTTCAGCTGTTATATTGGTTAAGTAATTTATTATCTAGAAATCAGATCAGTTAAAGAAAGATTACAATTCAGAGCTTTTATCACTAGGTTTTTACCATTAAGATGAAAAATGGAGTGATTTTTCTTTTAATCTTTTAACAGAGAAAAGTTTAACCATACTTGGTCAGAAGTTGATGTTCTGAAGTTTGCTGCTGGAGTAGAATCAAATACAGTTCATCCTGTTGGGAAAGCTATTGTGGAAGCTGCTCAGGCTGTTAATTGCCAGAAAATGAAGGTTCCTTCTTCTCAAGCTTTGTAAATGTGCTTCTTATGGATCATTTCGTCCTTAACTTATTGAAATGCATCTTGTTCCATACTGTTGAGGTGGATTTTGATCACAATATTTTATGGAGTGCATTCCTTACAGCATTTAATATGAACCAAAGTTTCTTAATAAGTGAACATATGATTCTTTCTCCTTCATGATTGCATATCTGGATTTGTCGTCATTGTTTCAATTTTTCATTATCCATCTATGACTCACAACAACCCAATCTTCTATTCTTCAGTTTGGCTTGGATCGGTATGCAAGTTTTGTCAGTCTACATTTATTTTAAAGCCCACGAAACTCAACTGACATGGAAAACAAACACAGTAGACTTTAATAAGTGAAAATATGATTCTTTCTCCTTCATGATTTCATATCTGGATTCTTCGTCGTTATTTCAACTTTTCACTATCCATCTATGACTCACAATAACCCAATCTTCTAATTCCTCGGTTTGGCTTGGATCGGTATGCAAGTTTTGTCAGTCTACATTTATTTTAAAGCCCACTACACTCAACTGACATGGAAAACAAACACAGTAGACTTTGATAACTCAATAAACTGAGGGCCTGTTTGGGAGTGCTTTTGTAGGATGCACTTCTACTTAGACGCTTTTTCTAGAAAGTGAAAAAATGCGAGTACTGCCTGAAAAAGCACTTCGAAATGCTTCATGAAGAAGAAGCTAGCAGGCCCTCCTCCAGAAATCATTTTTAAGTGTTTTAAAATTCAAAAGAAACCTTTTCTGCCGAATGCCGCCAGAAGCGCTTTTGGTTATCTGAAAGCATTGCCAAAAGTCTAAATAGGATCGCAAAAGAAAAGGAGATAACTTAGATGAGACTCATCTTATTGTGCATAAATAAGCTTAATCAAATTGGAAGATGACTTGAGATGAGTTTCACTGCCAATTACTGGTAGGAAGTTTTACCCTAAGTATGAAGAATGCCCGTAAGAAAGTGTTTGATGGAAAAGAAAATACTAGGTTGAACTGTAAAATGAAAGCTTACATTCCATAGCTATGTAAAATAATCTGGCATTTGTATGGGGATAAATGCTCACTACTACTGGAGCTACTAGCCCCCACAAATATTTGCATGTTCTAAAATATGTTTAAACAATTTAATAATGATCCTTTTGAAAAATGTAATCATGAGGCATAATTTTACCCTTGGTTTTGATTGTTTCAAAATGTGCATTAAGTATTTAAGCAGCAGTTTCTTAGGCTTCTCTGGTGTTTTGGCCTGGGTAAAGAGTTGTTTGAGGTTGTCTCCTTTCGTAGTTATATGTCCTCTAATTGATTTTATTAAGGACAGATTTAGATTTTTTGTATCTTTGTGGGCATCTTGGTCTAAGCACTTTAAGGATGTTCCCTTTAGTGTGATTTCATCTTGACTGGGCTGGAGTTCTGTTCTTTTTTCTTTTGTTTTTCTTTTCCCATTATATAGTATCTCATTTCTTACAAAGAAAAACAGAAAGCATTTAATGAACATGTCGCGTTCTAGGATAGATATATTATCAAGTGCATGTATTAACTACTCAAGGTTCGAACTAAAAATCATGGTGCTGAGATCATTTACCGTAAACCTTTATTTCAGATTGTAGATGGAACATTTTTGGAAGAACCTGGGTCTGGTGCTGTAGCAACTATTGAGAACAAAAAGGTTTCTATAGGAACTTTGGACTGGGTTCAAAGGTAATTAATTCCTCACTGGCCCTTTTGTGGTTTACAGGTTTCAATGGAATATAATAGTTTGTATTGCTTCGTATTTGCATATGAATTGCTGCTTGTGAATGTGTAATGCTTATGGGCATTGGTCATGGATTATGGTTATGTAACTCAAAAGAACTTAGAATCCTACTTCAAATTGAAAGATTTAGATTGATGTAGAACAACATAAAGGAGGGTTATGCCTATGGTCATGGTGAACTGTTACGGCTACAAATAACAATCTAAATGGAGAAGCGTGCTTTGACTTACTAAAATAAAAAGGTCTATAAGTAGCATAATTTGTAGGAAACGGGAGAATCTTTGAGAGAAAAAGAAGATATGGACCTGCTGTAATTGGAGAGGATGAAAGAGAAGGTAAATCTAAATAGGAAAAGGGTACATGCATTCAGGGCTCCAAGCCATGAACAAATGCTCATTTCTTTAACTCCAAGTTGCCTTTGACTTACAAAAGTGAGCCTTATTTATATAGGGGCTTGACATATAAAGGAATTAAAAAGAAAATCCTAGAGATTTGTTAAAGAGTTGCAGACTTTTAAAGACATATTAAAGAATAGAAGATTCTTAGACCTTAAATGACTTTAAATTGATATGACTCTTGACCTTAACTTTTAAATTGATATGACTACTGAAGATGGACTGACTGTTTTGCTTGCCATAGACATTTTATTTTTGGACCAAAAGGCTTAGTCTTTGGCTTTGGCTTCCATAGAGGATATGTTTTTCCTTATTGTGATTTTAATCATTTGCTCTTGGATTGTGTGTTATCTCATATGTGCAGGCACGGAGTTAATGAGAATCCATTTCTAGAAGTAGAGGCCCATAAGAGTCAGTCTGTTGTTTATGTTGGCATTGATAGTACTCTTGCTGGTCTTATTTATTTTGAGGATCAGATAAGGGAAGATGCTGGACAAGTTGTTAAATCTTTATCTAAGCAAGGGATAAATGTATACATGCTATCTGGGGACAAAAGAAATAACGCAGAGTATGTAGCATCTGTTGTTGGTATTCCGAAAGAGAAGGTAAGGTGTTTCCAATTATTTCTTTTTTTATTATTATTATGGGAAACAAAATTTTCATTACTTAGGAAACAAGGTACAAATGGTGAACAAGGAGCACTTTTAAAACAATACTTCATGAAACCAAAAAATCAATTCTACACTAAGAGAGATGCAGCAAGACAGTAACAAGAAAAATTGCCAAAAAGACTGCCATACAGATGCATTCCGATCTGATAAAATAACAGAGGACAGCTCCTTGGTCTTTAAGGTTAAACACTGGAATCTTTGAGATAAGACTCTGATTTCAATCTTTACCTGTTATAGTTACTGCTGATTCCATAACTGAGGGTGGACAAATGAAACTTATTTTGATGGGAAAACAACACATGAGAACTGAATGAATTGCAGGGATATGTAATTAGTTAGAAATGGTGAGTGCATTGTAGGAAGAAACTACTCCTGAATGTGAGAAATTCAAGTTATAAGCGTTCATAAAGCTTGGCTATGGAGAATTACTTCTGCCGAGCTGTAAAGATTATTTTAACAAATAAGAAGCAGATATGGCCTCCATAAGAATTGTTGGGATGCGAAGTTAGTCTGGAGGGGTTTGAGTCCATGTCCATGAAAAGATCCCAAAGATGGGAAGTTTTTTATTGTTGCTGCCAGTTTATGGTGAGAAGGGGGAGCAGGGTTAGATATTGGGAAGGTTGTTGGGTACGGGAAATACCTTTGTGCTCAAGATTTCATCGACTTTTCAGGTGTCTAGGGGTTAAAATAATAGGGTGGCTGTTGTGACAGAGGTTTGTGTAGCTTTGCTTTTGAAGACAGTTACATGAAGAAGAAACTGAGGACAGTTTTGGAGAGTACTCAGGTTTTTCAGCACATAGTCCAGATAGGAGGAAAAGGAAACTGGATTCATCAGTCTTAGGCCCATTTGATTTACCTGTGTTCCACAATCTGACTATATATATATTTATAATTATCCCTATAGTAGGAATTATTTTTCCCCAAGTAATTTAAGTACCACATCTAAAGTGTTATACAACTTTAAGCAGACATAAAAAGCTTTTCCTGTATCGTATTCAAAGGTAAAAGCTATGCCGTGGATTGCAGGTGATATCTGGTGTTAAACCAAGGGAAAAGAAGAAGTTCATAACGGAACTTCAGAAGGATCAAAACATTGTAGCCATGGTTGGTGATGGAATTAATGATGCTGCAGCGTTAGCTTCATCACATGTTGGAATTGCCATGGGTGGTGGTGTTGGAGCGGCTAGTGAGGTATCCTCTATTGTGCTACTGGGCAACAGACTTTCACAGGTACTTCTAGAAAAATATAACTTTTGTAGTACAACATAACTATTTGCTTCCTATCATGAACCATTTTACCTGTATAATTGCATCCATCCATTTCATTTCTAAGGGTTGAAAGGATGTTGTTCCTTACCTTAGTTAAGGATTAAGGGTTTTCGCGCTGGTGGTGGGGTGGGGTAGAGGGCTGAGTTCTTATGGAACTGCACAGTGTTGGCTGTCATTGGGGCCTTATGGATGGAGAGGAATAGACGAATTTTTTAGGACTCCAATGGGATGTGGTCGAAGACTTGTGGCATATGGTGTTTCTTTGTCATCTCTTTGGGGTTGTGCTTCCAATGTTTTCAAGGGTGTCAGTTAGTCTGCCTTATTGCTAGATTGGGAGGCAGCTATTAGTAGTGTTCTCTTTTGGTTTGTTCCTGTGGCTAGTTTTGATCTGGTCTTGTTTTTTTTGGTTTGTTATATGGAAGTGGATTTTGCAACTACTGGTTGTACTGTTTAATATTTTGTTAATAAAAGTTCTCTCTTAAAAGAGAAGTAAAGAAATAGTTGATCAAAAATCGGTGAATTCCCAGTTAATTGGGGGTTAGGGTGCTAGGGCGAAATATCTAATAATAACTTTTTTAAAGCAATTGAAGATGTAAATGTAACTGTCATTAAAGTGCATGTTGGTACAACCACACAACTTGCTTTCTCTTGAGCAAAATAAGGGGCCACTTACCAGCTGGCCTAGTGCCTTTTTCGTTTTGGCAAAGGGCATATGGGAATGTGCATATATATGTGATCTGACATATTCAATTAACAGTTGCGGTTTCTTACTTTTCCTTTTTAAGTTATCATAATTTTATAGAAGTTTTTATGACATGCATGATATGTGTGTCTAAGTGCAAAAGGAGTGCAACACAATAAGCGTACAAGAGAGAACTCAAAGGAAATTAATAATGAACTAAAACAAGGCTAGCTTATGAAGTTCAACAACAAAATTCCTCAATGGAAACGAAGAAATCCTAGCTTTCAGAAACTCTAGGAATTTGAGGAGCCCTGAAAATCCATTACTGGAGCTGTGCATGCCTCAATCCAGTGTTAACGTATAAATTCTTAAAAGGGTTATTTATGCAAACACCTCCCTTGTTGTTTGTGAAAGCATAAATTGGCACCAGATTGTATAGTCTGCTATATCTGGAAACCAAACTATAGATAGAGGCTTACAAGCCTGTTAGGAAAATTTGCTTTCACTGTCGTCCACAACTACAAATTGAAGAACGCAGCACAAATCTTTTCACCAGCACAGCTGAAAATGATTATTTGGAAAATATGAATAATGTTGATCACTGGAGGGCTGGAGGAAGGGTTAGCATAGTCGTCTTTTCATGTAATAAGCACTGTTGTATTGTACATTTGATCTTCATAACGTCCTCCAGGTACTTGATGCTTTGGAGCTGAGCAGGCTAACCATGAAGACTGTGAAGCAAAATCTTTGGTGGGCTTTTGCATACAACATTGTAAGTCCTTTATGGAATAGGAATAGCCAGTGTTCTATTTCCTTTTTGAAATTTTCTCCAGCACTAGAAGCTGAAATAGAATGAAAGAGATCATATTCCATCTTCTGGAGTTTCGTGCCACTGGAAACACAAGAATGAAAGCCTGTAGATATCACGAGCTTATTAGAAAGTTGATTTTGAATCTTGAGCATCTACATAAAATTTTAAAAGAACGGAATGGTGGAGCGAATATTGTGATTTTTATCTGGCTTTTTTTGGGTGTCAGATTTACTAGTTTACTCAAAGTGATTCAAAGTACTTTCAGTTGCCTGAAATAAATTAGAATGTGCCGTCCTTAGCTGCTTCCAGTAGCTGACAATTTCAGTAATCGAACTGTTTTATATACCATACTTGTTTAACTCAGGCAGACTTAAGTTGAAACTGCAAGATGTGTAAACCATATCAAAGTGCAGGTTATGTTGATTTGGTTAGTCTTGTTGGTTTCCTTTTCTTTTTGTTTTTTTGACTACCCTTCTAATATGGTGCTTAATACAAGGACAAACCATATTGTTTCTTTTCTTGTCTTTTTCTCCCTTTTCATTTTTCTTCCCCCTTTCCTTAGGATTGTTTCAAGGTACTGTATATGCTTTGCTCTCTTCTCAGAAGCAATACCTGGTCTTATGCTACTAGCTTTTTACAGGTAGGACTTCCAATTGCTGCTGGAGTGTTGCTGCCGGTAACTGGGACCATGCTGACGCCGTCAATTGCTGGAGCCCTCATGGGCTTGAGTTCTGTCGGGGTTATGGCAAATTCATTGTTTCTAAGATACAAGTTTTCATCAAAACAGGGAGAAATATATAGCGGATCTGCACACACGAAAACTAACGGGGGTTCCAATCTTCTCATGGACAAAGGTGCAGAAGAACATCCTCATTCTGATGGTAAATGGAAAGGATGATAACACCAACAAAAAGATAGGGTTCTACATGTTCTACCACTAGATGTGGAGCAGCCTGATAACATGGCAGCAGATAGGGGTCCTAACCAATTCAGTTATCCCAAGAATTCTGAAAGATTGCCAAACCATACTGCCGTATAAGTGAATTTAGGAATCTACTGCAGAACTGGATAAAATTTTTGAAGTTGCTTACATTTGAGTTGTGATGGTATTCTTCTCGGACCATATCTTTCAATCCAGGATGAGCGGCAGTTCATTGGTGTTGCCAGTTTTACGTCAACAATATCCTTCAATTCAACAGGGTATTGCGGTCTTAAGTTGTACCGAGTGTGACTTATGGGCTGTATTCTCAGCAATATTTGAAACACATTTTTGCCAATACTTGGCCTTGCATGGCAGACATTAAAACAACAAAGCAAGTGCTAGAGGAAATTATTTGAGAGACAATCTTCCAATATATCCGCAAATGCTCATCTCTAACCTATTGACGCGAACAACTAGTAGGATGAAAGTTAAGGGTTAGTTTTCTGAAAAATCTGTCCCCTGAACATTTTGGCTTGTCCAATTTGGTCCCAAGAAACTCTTGCGTGTTTAATCAGCTCAAACAGTGACTTCTGTTAGAAAAAGTTGAAAGATTGGGTGTGTGAGGTGTGTGACTTCTGTTTCTACCATGTCACTCTTGCAATTGGACTTCATTTGTCATCTGCAAACATAATTCCTATTTTAATTTTGTCAAATCAATTTTTGACAATTTAGTCCTCACACTACAAGGAGAATTCTCTAATAAGTACTTCATTTCAGCAAATCACGAAAATAAATTGATAATACCCTATTGTGAAAGTTGCCAATCCAAGCCAGCCCACCAAACTCTAAACACAAGTAGTGGGTCGCACGAAAAAGAAGTTCGGTTTCGCGTCCTTGAAAGGTTAGGTAATTTATGAACTTTAAAAGCCATGGTTTTTGTGATCCAATTGTAAGTGGGTCTGGTAAATTTCTCAACTTTTATGAGTGGGATTATATGGATGTAAAATTACCGCTCTATGAATATGTTGTGTATGTCTTGATTTTTGACATTTTCTTCCTTCGCAATTCAATGTGTCCTCAATTTGGTTTTAGGGTTAAAACCATGTGGTATAAGATTACTGTGGGAACCGAATTAAATCAAAACCCTAGGTCAAATAATTCCTTCCATTTGGGGATTATTTGACCTAATTATTCAATCTAATTGGGAGTTACTCAATTTAATTGAGGATTACCCAATTAAATGGAATGTTACCTAATTAGGTTGAAAATTGATTTGATTTCTACCACAATTCTCAAATAGATAAGGAGTTACCTAATTAAATTAGGAATTGATTTGATACCTACCACAATTAGGGATTTGATTTACCCTAATAAATCAAATCTCTAATTAATCAAATAAATTCCAAATCGAGGAGGAATAATTCCTTTTCATCTACGAAATTATTCCTCTGAAACCCTAGCCTCCAAGACCACTATAAAAGGATGGTCACACACAAGGGTTGAGGTACGTCTGAAATCTCTAATGAAACTCTGCAGAAAATTCATCTCAAACCCTAGCCACCTCCTCTCTCTCTTTCTCTCTCTTTTACATAAGGCTTCGGCCACCTGGTTTACACCATAAATATATCTCCGTACCCTAGTTAGCTAGTGTTTTTCTCACAAACTATTGAACTAATTTAGGCATCGAAGGGCTTTTGGCCAACACCCCCCGGGTGTGGCCCTCTTATTTGTTCTATTTTGCAGGGAGAAAGAGGCGGTGGAGAAGGAAGGGAATCTTTCCAATCAAATATTCTCATGGGGAAATTTGCTCCCATAATTACTTCGTATGTTTAAACTCAATTAGGTTAAAGTATGGTTATAATGTCTTATCACTATTATTATTTTATGTGGACATCGAAGGCCATTGTAAATAGGGAGGAAAGGAAGGAGGTATAGTAGAAAATACATGGTGTCCGCACAGTAATGATGTATAAACGTCTGCATTGGGGAAAATATGTATATGTATCTCATATCACAATGTGAAATCTCAACATGATCTATGAATCACAAAGCATCAACTGATTAAGTGTCAAACCAGCGAAATGATACAATAAGAATAAATATACTAAAGGATTAACAAATCAGACTGTGACTGTAAAGCTAGAAAAAATATAAGCTGAAAATCTCGACACACGGATAAGCAATATTGGCCGGTGAAGAATTAACTAGTTTTGCAAGGTTCAATAAGCCACTAACAACTCAAAATTTTCAAATGAAGCAACAGAAGCAAGAGATCATATTGGGGCTTAAATCTTAAACCTTTTTATATGGATCTTTAAACTCAAAGTATTGGTGTGCTCCTAGACTTAACCATTTCATAAATGAAACAAAGAGAGATGAGAGAATCATACCCTTGGAGCAAATTCTAAAGCCAAGGAGGATATAGTTCCAAATCTTGTCTCCCTTAGATGAGCTATCTCCATATTGGTGCATCAAGGGATGCAATCTCCAAGTTCACCACACCAAATGCACTGATTTGATCGGACAATAAAGCTGTTAGAAAACTTATAGAGGAGAACCTAACCATACGATGCAAGGAAAAAACTTGTACGTTCAAAACCAAGAGAGATGATCAATACTCAAGACTCCAAATAAGACTTTGCAATCCCATCTCTAACATTCTACGTTAGACTTTCTCCCTTCTCCTCATGTCATTTGTCATTCTCCTTACACTTCAAATAATGTCTTTAATGCGTAGAAAGAGTTGACTTTTATTTTCCATGTCAACCCTTATGAAATGTAATAGCCTTCATCAACTGCCATTTAAATGTGGAACTTTGAAGAAAATTTAAAACAAAATCCAAACAAAACCCTATAATTTTTTTTTAAAAAAACCCCAACAGCCACGCAACTTCAAGCTATCCACCTGAAGTCTTCTATATGTTTTGGGTACTAGAAGCTTGAGTTTGGTTTCAAAGCTTGGGTTTTGCCTGTTGCCATGTGGAGGAGGTTTATGGAGATGGAAGCTAATAAACAGTTTCAAAGCCAATTGGAAGCTACAGGGATGATTCCTGCATGTATTCCCTTTATTGTGTTTTTCTTTTATTAACAATTGCGGTCAATATAATGTCTTCACAGAAGGAATTTGATGACGGTGGTTGGCATGACGGTTAATGGGAGATGTTATTTTTTCTTTGGGGCTAATTTCAGTTTCCTTTTTAAGTCTATACCAGAGAGAGAGAGAGAGAGAGAGAGAGAGAGAGATGAATAGGAGAATGGTAATAAAATGCGTAATTTAATTTCAATTTCCTATCATGTCTATACAAGTTATATGAATGCCAATCCAACAATAGTCGCTTCAATGTCAAAACAATTAGATGTGGAAGGAAGGATGTGCATTATAAATCACATTCACATAACTTTGACATTGTAATTACAGTACACCTTCCAAATGCATAACCGCAAAAATCAATGCGATGCATGGAAGACAAGCCATGGAGTACAAAACTTCTGAGATGTGACGTCCTCAAGGATTGGAGGACCAAAATGGCCAACAATCAAATAGGGAGGAGGGCAATGAAATTCCAGAAGCTCATGGTTTTAAATTGCAGCAACAAGTCGTGTGCCACATCAATCTTCCATAACACCAGCTGTGTTCGTGTCTCGACTCTGGTGTAAAAGTTCAGATTTGCCTTATTTCCGTAGCAAAATCGCCCTTCAAACCATATATGTCATCCCAACCTGCATTAGATGCGAATGGGGCACGCTCAAATTGGCAATCCCCCTCCTGCAATTTTTTCTCAAGAAGGCATAGAAGTAATTGATGATTAACTTCTTAATAAACCAGGAATCTTTCCGGGCCCTAATATCCCCGTGACCAAGAAGATAGACAACCCCCGATTCTTTGGCCTTGCGTATAAAAGATAGTTCCCTCTCAATACTCTGCTCAGCATCATAAGCTGTCTGGTCTGCTGGAGGCCCTGGCTTCACCTCCTCTGATGTGCTTGCTTCTGATATAGGCTCGCTTGACTCCTTGTACTCAGCCAGGAGAGGAACACCAAGTGAGTAGACACTTCCGTTGGGAGCTATGAGAACTCTTGAGCACGAAGTCACATCCTCAGAGTCTATATCACCATCATCCCCATCGCTCTCTAGTGACCGCTCCTGAGCTTCCCGACGAATGAATTTCTCAAGGCTCTCAATTAGTAGCTGTTCAAACGTCTGGTGACTTTCTTTACGAACATCCTTGTAGCCGTACCTGTTGAAGTTATGACATCAGAGAGGGAAGGCAACTAGACATGATAGGATGAAAAGGCAAACTAAGGGAAAAACACTCAGCTCTAAATTTTGCACTAGATTCAACAAAGGCAATGCTCTACTCTCCTAAATTACAGGTATTTAGCATCTTACCTGGCAATGCAACGAAATATGTGGTAGTTTTTTGGGCAGACACGCCGGAAAAGAAACCTTTCACTTTGAGGCACTACAGGAACTGGAACATACTTTATACATACAAATATGATCATCGAGTGGATTGCCGGAAGTGTGGTTAGAAAATGGCCAAAAATTGCTGGTATTCCCTTCACCAACTCATTATAAAGTAAGCCAATTCCCGGTGCTCTGATTGTCCCAAGATTGCAACCCAATTCCCGCATCAAATCCATTGACAGCTTTTGCTTGACTTCAGTTTCATACTTAAGCTTGCTTCCATAGTTCCAGATAAACATTATAAAAAACATAATTATGGCAAAGACCAAAATTATCCAACTTCCATCTCCCACACTCCACAAAACTGACGAGAAAAAGGTCAATTCCAACCCCAGGAAAATTACTATGAAACTCAGCACGATGATGATGTTTATCTGCCATATAAGAAGCATAACAATTGTTACTAAAATGGTCGTCATCATCATCACTCCTAGCTCAGCAATGCCTGTAGTAAAAGAGGGTCGTTATCAAGAAATAAAAAACCTGTATATAAATTGATTTTATGCAAAAATTAAGTTCATCCATGGGGATACTAGAAACACAATTGATGGTAACTGTTGAAATTATTCATGAGAACGCATATAAGTTATTTGGAATGTCCTATGAAGTTAAGTAGGACTGACCTATAAGGTTCCAATTTAGAGAGAATAAATTTTTAAATGAGGTAAAAAAACCGAAATTCACCAAATACAAAAAGGGATATTCCATGGAGTTTAGATGGTTTATCCATAAAAGATGAAATATAATATGCAATGCATCTAACAAAAAAATAACAAAGGCTCCGTACAATTGTTGTTAAACATAAAGAATTTTAAACACTAAAATATTATAACAGATGCAAATTTGCAATCTTAATGGATTATTTGATTTTATTATCCACTATAATTTTCTTTAATAACATTCTAAATTAAGGAACTTGATAAATTTTGAAACGCATGACATTTGCTCTTCAGCATTAAAAATATAAATAATATAATTGAGGGACTAGAGTAAACAACAGAAGAAAAAAGGATAACTTTTTTTATAAAAATAAATAAATAGCAGAGAAAGGATAGCTTTAAGACAAAATAACAGCGCGCGCGCACACACACAAAAGCAATAAGAAGAGGAGGCTAGAGTGTTGAAAGAAAACTAAGTTGTCTAGGCAAGTGTGTAAATATTGGTGACTACTACAAGGTGCAAAACATTTCTTCAGATCCTATACAAACCTTAACAGTCAGTTAATGGAAAACAAGTCAGTTTATAAGACATCTACAAGTAACTCAAATTTAAAACCTTAAGAGTTCATTAACAAACAAAGAACAAAGTTCAACAAGAAATGAGACTAAATACTTTGGAACATAATGAGTATTACCATATGCATTTCCAATCTCATCAATGCTTGAAATAGTGCAGACAGACACCAGGCAAACCACCAGCAAAAACCAATTCACGACAGGGATATAAATTTGCCCCATGAATTTCCGGGAGGTATGTATGATTTTAAGGCGAGGGAAACAACCAAGTGCCATTGATTGTTTTATGCATGAAAATGTGGCCGTCGTCATTGCACGACTAGCAATCAATGCAGCAATATTAGCAATGAGGAACACGGGCCAGAAAACGCCACCTGCAGACAAAGAAATGGCATGATTTCTCCAGAATTAACTTCCATCTAGAACTTATTCAAATACAATGTTCCAAAATGCAAAGGGATATTAAATGAGTAAATAACATATCTAAGAATTAGTGAACAAGTGTGACTCCTGAAAAATTCGCAGAAAGTCCAAACAGATGACAAATTAAAGGGAAAAAACCATTGAAGCTTACTTGGAATAGAAGAAAAGAAAGCTTGCTCAGCTCCATCTGGGTTCTCCATAAGGTATGCAGCTTGACCCAAATAACCCAACATAAGGCATGGCAAAACAAGAAGCACAAACGTAAGCTGCAAACACAAGGTACCCAGTAAATTAATTAGAATTGAAGTAATGCGAAGGCCAACACCATAGGCTGAGACACTTTGATGTATCATAAAAAAATGTAGAAAATTTGATCCAAAAACCACTTATTTCTACATTCTTTACCTGGACTGATCGAACAGAAAAGTAGCAAAGATCCGCAAACATTGCCTCAGAACCTGACACATACTACGCCGTCAATAACCATAACATACAAATATGTAGTTGACAAAAATGAATATAAAAGCTTAACACCTCATAAAAGACACAAATCAGAATCGCAGTTCATCATAAATCATAAAAGACACAAATTAGAATCGCATTTGCATATAAAAGCTTAACATCTCTTTTTCTTCTTTTTCTTTTTTCAAAAGGAAACACAAGAATGCAAGCTAAGGGATAGAGTTAGCAGAATTTTATTTTTTCTTTCATTAAAAAGGAACAAAACCATTCAGCGGACAAGTTGTCCACTGGTCTACTAGGTAGAAGACGCTAGCTAAAGCATTAAAGAAAGACTGCAAAGCATAGCTAACCAACAAAGACATATTGCAGCAGACCAACAAAAACTGGTTTACAGAAGAATTCCAATATAGCTCGAAAAGAACTACCTTTCAATTCTGAAGATACCGACACCTACCCAACTTTTTCCACTAAAAAACTTCTACCTCTCACACAATAATGCAACACACAAAGCTGGGCCTCCCTAAACACTCTTCTCCACAAGGTCAAAGCAATAGGACAATGGAGCAACAGGTGACCTGAACTCTTCTCAACAGCACTTTTACACATCACACACCAGTGGGTAGAGAGACACCAATAAAGGCCATCTCCTCTGAACCATATCATGAGTACTCACCCTACCATGAGCCATAATCCAGGCCAACGCCCATAACTCACGAGGTATTTTGGCCTTCCAAATTGCACTAAAGGGAGAAAGACAAGAGTTACCCATAATTTTTTTTGGCATAAGATTTAATACTCCCAAAGACTCCAACGTTCATACCCTTTCTATCTGCCCTAGATTGGACCAATAAAGCATTCTATAAGAACGCCAATAACTCTGCTACCGAAGGCACCAACACTCTAAAATCAATCTAGGTAAGGTGGTAGAATTTTCAGTTCACCATAAAACATTAATGGATTTGTTTTCTGACCGAGCCACATTGTGAGGGAATACAGACATTAAGATAATTTGTATGTTTTATTTTGTAAGAAATGGAAATTTTTTTATTAAGGAAAATTATTTCGGGTTGAAAGTAATCCACTCATATGCTAAAATAGAACAATAAAACTCATAAAAGAAAAGGTAAAAAAAAAAAAATTACACAAAACAGTAGACCAAATTTACAAGTGGAATCAAGGTTGCAAACATTTACAAAGGACAAATATAGCAACTCTCACGCATCCCCAAAGCCCAAGTTTTCCAGATTGATTACCTGTAGCGCACAGAAGACAACCCCCAAGAGAATACCAAGCCTTAGTCGAGTTCCTCTTGAAGAAGTAATAGATGTGAACAGGATTGAATGCCTTCAACACACTGCTGTCATATTTAACAAGGTTGTAAATCCCAATGCCCCCAAGGGAACAAAACCATATGAATAAGGCAGGGCCTACAGCCAGTCCAACTTTACTTGTCCCGAATTTCTGTACACTGAATAAAATTACAAGAAAGGCAACTGAAATCATCACCACTTGATCTGCACCCAAATTTAAGAAAAAAGGATAGTAAATATTAAATAGTAGGTCACATTAAAACAGCATAAGCAGCTAGAGAGAGAGAGAGAGAGAGAGAGAGAGGGGAGAATAGGAAACAAAGATTTTCTACCCAGTTAACCACTTCAAAAAACTGCTTTCATGATATGAATCATGCATGATTTGGTCAAAACTTAGAACCATGTGTATATACGAGCATGATGAGCTTTGAGAAATCGATACAACACAACAGAGGAAGCCCTAAAGGCAGATATAAGAGGTAAAATGAACCAAAAATAAATAAGATATAATAAACAAAATTCTCAAATTTATAACCGTCAGTAATTACTTAACCATCAGACTGAGAGCATTCAGGCATGTCCTGATGCACGTGTTAGAGAAGCACACCAAGGCAGGACTTACCTAGAACAAATTTAAAATGGTAGTACAGACACACTATTTACACTTTTACTGCTGAGAGACACAAAATGATAGTACTTCCTTTTGCTAACCACAAGTCAAACTGCACAAAGCTACAAGTGACTGCGGTTCAATGAGGAAAAGAGAAGAGGTCATATTTATGCTTCACATCAGAGTTGCACACTAATTACACTTTTAATGCTGAGACACAAAAACAAAAGGTAGTACTTCCTTGTGCTCACCACAAATCAAGCTAAAAGCAACTGTGGTTTAATGAGAGACTCTGTAGCCCCTCCAATAAAATCATGAATGTAAACTGGCAACTATGGTCATTTATCAACCCCCCGCCCAAAAAATAGTAAACACAAAAGCAAAGACAAATTTGTGAGACTTGCTCAACAGCGTAAACAATACCTTGCTTAATTGCATCTACTCCAATCTTTAGACCACTAACAGCTGACACTACTGCATTAAGAAGAACAAGAAAATTAAAAAGCAATCACAATGTAATACAAAACATAAAAAAAAATTATGCAGACCCACTCTTTGCAATTTAGAGCGATACATCCAGAAGAACCGCTACAGTACTTCTTCATTTCATTACATCAATGGTAGGTTGATCAGTTGCAACAACAAATAAAATAACAGATTGTGCAAATACCTGACATAGCTGGTGTAACAACCCCATCAGCTATCACCATAGCAGTACCAGCAAGCACTAATGTCAGAAGAAGCTTTTTCAGAGTCAGAGAAGCCTCAAGCCTTTCCTTGATTTTTAAAGATCTCTCGAGTTCAGGAGATGGCACCTTTAGCCTGAAGCTTGATATCCGGGCATCTGACGGAAGCTGGTTTGGAAGAAGACTGACCTTAGCATGTCGACAGATCAATGAATACAAAGCAAATGTACCACCTGGAACAGTTAAATAGCCATAAAATAGATAATACACATTCAGGCAAACGTTTTCTTTTGTACTACATACATAATAGGTAGGTTTGTATTGAGAGAGAGAGAGAGAGAGAGAGAGAGTGAGAGAGAAGATGACAGAAAATGAAGGCTTGATTTACGACGTCTGGCATACCTTCACCATCATCATTAGCCCAAAGAACAACCAGCACATACTTAAGCAGGGGGATCAAGATTAAGGTGTATAGGACTAGTGACATTGCTCCAATAACATCCTCATTTCCATTAATAGGTGCCTTTTTAAACATGACACTGAAGGCATACAATGGACTTGTTCCAACATCACCAAAGACAACCCCAAGGGTCTGAAAAGCAATTATTATTTTCCTCCCAAGACTGAAATCCTGCAATTAAATATACTTATTATTATAAGAAATTCCAATCACAATATTTGTGCCCTACACAAAGAAAGTATACATCTCCATAATTCAACAGTTTAGCTTTCAGTATCATTAACTCCTTCCCTTGAATGAAAAATAAGGTTAGCAAAAACCAAATTCTAAACATAAAAGAAAAGAAGAAGAAAGAAAGAAAGAAAAGGAAAAAAGCAACACAGGTAAAGAAACAAAAAGGAAGATACATGTTCCAAGAAAAGAACTCTTGTATCAAGGTTCCCTCTTTCAGTACAAAATTCAAGTCCGATTTAGATGAACCATATCTATCTATGAAGTCATATTAAAGAAACCGGATACTTTAACTAGGATGAACCATAAGGCAGATGATGAAGTATAAGGAATACTAATCTATTAATCCATATTGGATAAAACTGCACACTTTCTCCAGGGGCCACAAATAAGGCAACTGGATTAACTGTTTTTGTGAAGCACAATTGAAAGTAACCATCAGTTGCCTACGTACTTGTCCAATGTGAATTTCTTTTGTTTTTTCCATAGGAACATAATTTCATTAAAAAGGAATGGAACAAGTCGTCCATCTGACTAGAAGATACAAGCTAAACAAAGCAACAAAGACTGCAAAACATAGCTAAGCAACAAAGATGCATGGCAGCAGACCAACAAAAGCTAGTGTACAGAAGAATTCCCATCATAGAATATATAGTCCAAGATGCAAATTCATCATACTGGTTGGTTTATAATTACAATCTAAGTTTAAATATTACCAACTTCCAAACATGATAATGCTAAGTTGCTGAAAACCTAAAACTCCACCTCCTTCATAGATGCACAAGTTAACATATGACTTAAAATATTATAATGCTAATCCTCCCAAAATCAACTGACAGCAGCATGCCAATCTGAATGAATAATGAAGAAAGCACAATCTCTAATGCAGCCACTACCGATGGCAGCAAGGAATACCAAAAGCAACCCTACATCTCCTTCCCTAACTTTTCCTCAAATATTCGAGAATTTCTTTCAGAACAAACCAACCAAAAACCCAGGCATAAACCTGCACTTCCACCAAACTTTAGCGTTCTCCCCGGAAAGCATAATGTTATGGAAATAAAATGATTTTTTTTTTTTTTGGAGAAGAAACGAAATTTATAAAGCAAAAGAACATAGAGGTGGATAAGACAACCACAACTGGAGAACAACACCAACACAAAAAGAAACAAACAACACCAACCCCTCCCAAACTAACAGGGAGGAACAAAGCCAAAAAACCACTGAGACAACACACCCCCCAACCCTCACATAACCACTGCTGCCATATCCCTCAAAATAGTAGAAACACAATAATCTTTAAAATCTTCAGTAACAGAAGCCCACAAAGCTGCCCAGTACTTAACTCTATCCCACAAATCACTCACTCCCACTCCCTTGTAGTCTTCAAAAATTCTCCTATTACGCTCCATCCAAATGTTCCAGAAAACAGAGTGAACCAGACAGCCCCACAAGGTTGAGGCGCGCTTCCCTGAATCCCACACCTCAAAATCAGAACAAAGGAAATCAGCGCACCCTTTCGGAATCACCCAAACGGACCCAACCTCCCTCCCCAATGGAAATAAAACGATATAAAAAAGACCAGGACACCAACCACAACTTTACCTCTCCAAAGAGCTTGTCTTGCCTCTCCTAAGAGCTTGTGCCACAATCCAAGAGCTACTGGACAAAGTAGAAATACATTTTCTACATTTTCTACTCTTTTCTCACCAATAGAAAACCAATTTGGTCTCCTACGTTGGATAATATCAATAGTATTGACCCTCCCATGACCAACTACCCAGTTAATTGTACCTTACTAGGTAACTTCACCTTCCGAAACAATTGGGATTGTTTAAAAAATGCTTCCTTTTAAATTAATCTAAAATCATTACTTTGAGGAGAAGAATGGATTGAGCATAGATTGTGAACTTGTTTATCATTTTAACTTCAGTATATGTGTTATTAGCATTCTATTTTATTTATGTGGAAGGTTCTAGCAGAAGCATCACAAATTCCAAAGTAAAGATGGTAAACAAGTCGGGAATTATGATGACGCAATATATGTTCAATCTATTGTTCTTGTCAATGTTAATGAATTCTTCCCCCACCCACCCACCTAACAATCCCTAAAAAAAAAAAAACACTTTATCTATATTACCACCGTTAGAAGATCCATTACTAATGTTTGCCTTAAAGAAGCCACTCATGCCATCCTCATAACCTCTTAGTTAAAAAAGAAGAAGGGCAAAAAATAACCTCACAACCCCAAAATGTATATGACACAATAGGCATTTCATTTATTTATTTTATTTTCTTAGTACTAAATCCTTCCGGAAATACAGCTAGCCAAAAGGGGAAATCAATCACACAAGTAAGAGTTAAACTCCAAGCTGAAGAGTGACAAAATCTTAAAGTGGATTGGATACTCGCTTCAACATAAACATTGCTAAGACATTTCAAGCAACATTCACCAGAACTAAAATAATTTTTAAAACCCAAAAAATAAAAAAGGGCAGCTTCACAAGTACATGGATCGGTATTGTTCAAGCTAGATTCACATCAGATGTCCAAACCAAAATATAAATCAACCAAAAAGCAAAGAAAGACCGATGTATACAATAAAACACTATAGAGAAGTAAGAGAAGACAAGCATTGATTTCTAGTTCATGCAAAGCAATGCCAAAAAAGCGATGCTACTGGCACAGAAACCAAAATGCAAATCGTAAAGCTTGAAGCACCTCATATTCGTTTCGCAGAGCGCCGGGGACCTCGAGCGCTTCGACGTCAAAGGAATCGATACGAGGCCCAGTGCGAATCAAGCGCTGCTCGGCATTGTCGTCGTCTTCATCGTCCTCCGAATCCACAACCGTCCGATGCCGCACATCGTCCTCTGCCTCCTCATCGTCGACCTCGGAGTCGTCCTCGTCCTGAAAAACCCACCGCGAATCGATGGAGTCCATGGATGCTAGTCCGCCATTGATCTCGCCCCTCTCGAGACCTTCTCCTCAGCCATCGACGACAACGGTAAAATTTTTTTTTTTTTTTTTTTTTTTGGCCTTCCCTTTAAATTTTGGTATTAAGAATACTAGAGTGGGATTTTGGCTGGGTGGGTGTTTGGATGGGAGGAAAGTGAAGGAAAATTTTAGGGTTTGGCATAAGAAAATGGGAGAAAGAGGGAGAAAGTTTTCTAGGATTTGGTAAATGGAAATGGAAATGGAAATTGTTGGAGATTTTGTTTATTTCGGGCAAAATATGGGGTTGAGCTTCAACATCTCACGCTCGCTGTGTTGCTCGCTCTAGCTCTCTTTTGTTGCTCTTGGTGTGTCCGATCCGGCCCGGTCCGGTCCGAACTGGTTACAATTTGCTCTCTGTTTCGACACGTCAGACCGTCCAAAGAGAGGAGCTAGACACTCAAAAGTAAATTTAGATTTTAACCGCAAAAAAGCTTTCATTTTTGAAAAAAAGTCAAAGTTTTTTCAAAAAAGATAAAAAAATCTCTCAACTTTCAAATAAAGACATGCGAATGTAAAGGATTCCTTAGAAAATCCAAAAATAAATTTTGTTCATTTTGTCCATTTTGGCTTCTTTTACAAAATTTCTCTCTTCTTTGTGTTTTTTCAAAGTCTCCCAAAATCAAATGGTCGACTCCCAAGAGAGACCAGCTTGTGACCTCACTGGTCAATCAATTCGATCATTTTTTCACTTTTTTTTTGCATTTAAATCATAAAACACGCCTCTTGGCACATTTTCTGTATTTTTTTTCATAGTTTTGTTTAATTTTTATACTAGTCCCTTGGCATATGCTCACATGCATGTGCCAATTGGTTTTATTTTTTATTTTTTATTTTTATTTTTTATTTTTATTTAGAATTTAAAAAGATAATAAGTAGTTGTGTTTCATAAAAATAGGATCTATTATTTAATTTTAATTTTTTAATATGAAAAAGTGTGCATTTACCATATTATTCTCATTTAATTCATAATTTCAATTCTTATGTTTGCATTAACCAAAGACATTTTCTAGTATTTTGAATGTTTCACTTATCAAAATAGAATTTTCCAACAATGCAAGGAATAGTGAAAATTCCCTAGATCTTTTAGCTTAAGTGACAGTTCTTTTGTAACATCGCACTGCATTCCTCAAAAAGCATCACCTTTTCATGCTCAAAAAACCGTCTCTTGTTGGTGCATATTTCCTTTAGGAATTTAGCATAGCTTGGAATTTGTTTCATTACATCAAGCAAAGGAATATTAATATGAACTTTCTTAAACAAATCAAGAATTTCATAAAATTAATTATCCTTCTTATCCTTTTTGAGACATTGAGGGAATGAAGTAGGTGGCACATAAGCTTTCACTAGCTTGGGAAAAAGCTTAGATGGAGCTATAGGTGGAGCTTTTAAAATTTTAGTGGTCTCGGAACTAGGAGCAGTTTTGGAATTCTATGCAATTTTGGGAATTTTTGCCTCAGGTGCCGATTCCATTTCCCTCCCATTCTTAAGTGTGATTGCTTTAACTTGTTCTTGATTTCTCAGATTCACCTCAGTTTGAGTAGGCAATGCACCTTTTTCTCTTGCACTAAGAGCACTATCCAATTGGCCCATTTGAAAAAAATCACTTAATTATCTTTCCCCCTTTTGTTTTCTTATCATGATCTTCTCAATTAATGACCTGCAAAACCTCACCATTACCTTCCCCTTGCCATTGTCATCTACACCAACCGAGCATTCTTCCACGACATAGAAAATCTATCTCAAGCTACCAATATTGAAGAGAAAATAAGATATTAATATTTAACCAAAAAAGAAAAAGCCCAAATTTGTTGCAATATTTCTTCTCTACCGTTTGGTTGATCTAACTCTGTGTTTATATATATATATATATATATATATCTCTCTCTCTCTCTGTTTTTTTTTCTAACATCTTAATGGCTTACAAGCTTTTATTCATTATGATTAATAATAACATTAAAAAAAATATATGGCAAAAGACAGTTTGCTGTGCAGTTCATTGTGTGTGTGTGGATGGGGTGCTTTCCCCAAGCCTTTACTTCGGGAGTCGTAATCTATGTATAACTGTAACAACCCAAAAACTAAGCAGTAAAAAAAAGCAAAAAACAAAGTTAGGGATAGAAAAGAAAAAGAATCAGAAACTTGTAAAGCTTTTAGAAGAAAGAGGAGGAGGATGGGAAAGTCATTAATTGAAGAATTCTAGAGGATACGAAATAGGAAGATTTTATAAAACATTGATTGACAATAGAGAAATAAGAAAGAGAAAGTCAATTAATAATTATTTTTAATATATATTTTTCTTAAAAATATATGATTAGTTTAGTTAATCTTAGCCATTCAATCCATTTCAATCTAATGGTTGAAAACTTGTATCAAAAATATAGTGCCACGGATCCGCCCCCTATATATATATATATAATGTCAATGAATGAAGGCATGTTACATATATATAAATAAAGGCTTTTGTTGTAGAAATGTCACATCAACTTATACACAAGTTTCAATTTGTCATTAATTTTTTTTTTTATAAAGATAAATGTCACCTTAATTTTCCAAAATCCATGATTTATCATCTGACTTTAACGCCATCTAATTTTCAAGGGTATTTTAGTAATTCTAATATGTAAACCCTTTGTGAAGCTCCTTTTTCGAACAAAAAATCAGAGAAAACAAGAGCAATACTTTTGCGCATGAACAACAGTCAAACTTTAGGGTTTCAAATTATTTTTTAGGGATCTCTGCAAGTTGTCCAGTTCCAGGGACATTGGCATTGATGGCGACTCCATGCCACTACCCTCCAAACTACGGTAAAGCTTTGCTTTCTACATGGGAATCTCTGAAGTTTTTGTTTTTTATATGACAATGACAGATTTGATCCATGCGATCCTTTTTTCTTTCTTTAGTTTCTTTTGCTTTATATGCTATTGCTTTGTTTTTGTGCTTTGGGTTACTATGTATTGTCCTTTTGCAAGTAAATTACTTTGTTGTATGGGAGATGTGTCAGCTGCAATTGTTACATTTTATATAAATGTTAATTCGTGTGTTTGTGTAGGTGATTGTGATTTAATTACCATGAAAATTCACCATGGGGTCACTTTATAGACCACCCCAAAAAAATCACAAGCAAGTTAGGAGACCAAGGATGCTCAAATGTAGGGAGCCAGATGAGATTCAACCTCCCTCAAGATCAATAGCAACAAGTGTGGCCAAGAAGGTCATAATGCTACTACTTATGAAAGGAGGAAGCAAGCAAAAAGACCTTAATTTTGGTTTATATATTAAATGTTGAGAAGTTGGCAATGAAATTTGATTTGGTATAGGTGAATGGAGGAGGTGATCCAAGAGGGCGAACTTTAGCAAATCCAAGCAAACAACAATTACAAACAAATGGAGGAAATAAGACAAGTGAAATCTCAGCAAATCAAGCACACTTTGTACCAAGAGGAATAAAATCTGCAAGAAATATGTATGAATCCAGTGCATAAGTCTCAAACCCAAGTTCTTCTACTACAAGAGCAAGCACAATGAGAACCAACGCCAAGTCTTATGCCAAGAAGAATAACGTATGGAAATCATAAAGCACCTAGGTTTAATTGATCTTGGTATCATGCAAAGTTTATATTATAAGCAGATAAATATGTCACAAACAAAAACAATGATAAGCATTTGGAAACACCTCTGAGATAACTGATTTTTTCAATTTGTCATGGTCAGTGATTGTTACTTTTAGAGTTTGCCCACCCATAGCTTTCATCCACGTCTGCATTAGCCAAGAAAATGTTGTTGTACTTTCATCTTATACCAAAGTTTTTTATTGTAATCTGTGACTCATTTAAAAAATTAAGACTTACAATCCCCTGAATAGTCTGTTGATTCCCATAGTAATTATCCCGTAGTATAAATATCACAAGAGCAAATACAATTATACTCCCAATATTCAGTGGTATGAAATCTGTTATTTTATTTTTATAACAAGATCATGTTTTTCAAAATGTTTATTTAATTCGAGTTTTTCTTTAACTTTACATTTTGAAGATTAATCTGATACTTTTACATATCCCCTTAGTTTACATTTGTCAAACTTAGATTTATGTAAATAGCAACTAATTAACAAAAAAAGTTCTGATTGTAATTACACGGAACTTCATATAATTTATCTGAAAATTTCCATTTTTTTTTATAAAACCTTTTATTTATTTAACTTTTCATAAATATGCCCATTTTAACATGACATTTTATAATATATAAAAAACCATTCAAGTCCAATATTTGAAAAAAACTCAATGTTGTACTTTCTTTGAAAAAATTGTAGCACACTAAGAACAAATTAGAAACTTGTGTTATGTTAGAATGGGCCTACTTGTGAAAAGCCCGTATTTATTTGTTGGGGAAGATGCATTCCTTCAATAGGATAAATTATACAATACTATAGTAGTACCACGTGGCATTGGTATAGGTGGTGGTACAGACAAATGAAATGATGACATATGGACAACAATTGCAATGGAAGGAGAAACTAACGTTAATTAGTGTTAACATTACCATATGAGAAACTTATCATACCTACCTTATCTGTTTTTACCATCATCGACAACCACTTCCATTTTTGCAAGATTCTTTTGCCATTTGAGCTTATGATGAGAAGTAGTCATGTTGATGCGAAAAAGTGGCTCGGCACTATTTGGGCTCAACTTAGTGAAGCCTTCGGTATGCCTCGGGTCCCTGTGAAGCGTATGATCTACAAGATGACAAACGTTCGGTAAGACCTTAGGCACCGGTGTGGTACCGGCCTAAGGCTCTCCGATACTTAAGTAAGTATGGATTTAGTAAACTTAGACTGACAGATCAATAGGCTATATGCCGTAAGTTCTAATTACCTCCATTTTGGGATAGTGGTCCTCTTTTATAGGCATTGGGAGGCATGCATGTTGTTTAGAATTTCGATGTGAGACTGTAGACGTCAATTGAGAGCAAACCACGTGTCTTAGGGATGGGAATTGCCCTAGTTACCGGATCGGCAGGTAAGGTGTCGAAGGCTACCACGACCTGGCTCAGTCTTGTCCATGTGTCCGTCCCCTATAGGTTGTTCATTTTGGTATAAACTTATCATACCTACCTTATCTGTTTTTACCATCATCGACAGCCACTGCCATTTTTGCAAGATTCTTTTGCCATTTGAGCTTATGATGAGAAGTAGTCATATTGCTCTCCTTCACATGGCTGCTGAAGAATTTACCCAAAAATTGGTCTCCTGTAGTGACTTTGTTAAGTTTAGATAAGGAAAATTGACAATATGTTTGTATGTTTTCCTTGGGGCTTAGGCATATAAGGACAAATATGAGGGCACCAAGATAAAAAGGTCTAGTCCCTCTAAAATTGGACAAATTGGTTCAGTCACTGTCCAACAATGACATGAAATCACTCACTAAAAGTGACATTGAACAACTCTCTCAATGTCCGACAAGAATCTGGACCGATTTGTCTAATTTTGAAGCTGAACCATTTAAACATTTTGTCTTGTGTGAAGGACATTTTTTTTTGTCATTTTCTTATTTTTATTTTCTTTAAATTTAATTGAAATTATTCTTGTCCCAATTTTTACTTGTGTGCTAGTAAAGAAAAGGGGATTATTAGTTTGAGGATGTTTGCTTCAAATAATGTCAGTCCATTTTTTTCTCTAATTGCTTGGGAGTTTTGGACTAAACGTGGGTTGTTAAATGGGTATTTTAGGTTCAAACAATAGGTGATCAATTTGTAAGTGGGATTTATTGAATAATTAACAAATCACAATTTTTGTTGTTGTTGTGCGTGTTTAAGAAATTTTAAGTGGGATTTATTGAAACAATACCCAGTGGATTGAATGAGAAAACAGCCATGGTCATGGCGTCTCAGGGGGAAATAAAGAGCAAAAGAATAAACAATTTTGTGGAACTTTGAGCGGTGCGAAGGAGGAAGGCTGTGGTACTCGGTACTCTCTCTCTCTCTCTCTCTCTCTCTCATAAAATAAAACCCCAGTAGCAGCAGCAGCGTCCTCCCTCTTTTGGCATTGAATCGATGGGCAGTATCGTGGGCGATCTTCGTTTCCGTTATGAAGGCTGTATGATTCATTTTACGCGTTTCCCTATGGCAACGGGCATTCCGTACGAGATAGAATGCGTTAGTGATATGGAGAGCAAAGCAAAGTACATATTATTGTGCGGAAGTCTGAATGGTTTCTGTGAATTGGCCAAGGATAAGGTTGACGATACGTTTTCTTGTATCCTTGTCCACACACGAGAGCCCACCCTGGAGTATGCGGTCGGCTCCCAATGTTAGCTGTCGGGGACACTTGTCTACTTGCGGTGAAGAGTTTCTCTCTTTTCGTAGCAGGAGGATGCGATGTAAACTGGTCGGAACTCCGACCTAAATCAACCCAAAAGAGAAATAAATAACGTATGTATAAACACGCCTTTTGTCCTTTTTTTATGTAGCCATGTTAAATAAAATATATATGAACATATGCTTTTTGTCTTTTTTATATAGCACATGTTGGGTGTCAGCTTTTTTGATTTGCTTTTTCTCTTTCTTCCTTCACCTTGTGCAGGTTGGTGGGATTGAGTTTCAGTGTTTATTAACAGCCGTAGATTCGAAGTGATCTAATGGCTGAAATTTGGGCACATGGGTTACTGTAGAATTTGTCTTGTTAATTAAGGTCCAATATCCTAAAGAGAAAGGGATTCCTAAAAGGAAATTGGTTTGGGCTTTCCTTTTCTTAATTCAGCTCCCTCTATATAACTCCACTCTCTCATGACTAGTTTCACTCAAAGCTCTCATTGGTGTGGTTTGAAGTCGCTTGTTCCAAGCTTTCTTCTCCTCCTCTTCCTCCTCCAAACCAAGATGAAGCTCATCATGAAGCTCTTCTGCTGCGATTTCAACTCCTCCGAATGCAAAGAGACGGTGGAGACAGTGGTGGTAAAAGCGCGATTCTTGCAAAAGAAGAAACAAGATGAGGTGGCGAAGATGAAGAGTGACATCGCAAGTCGCCTTCGGGCAGGCGAAGACCCGATTGCCAGCCCTGCTCATGTCCTGATCAAACGGGCTATAAGAGAGCAGAATGTTTCCGTTGCGTACGAATTCATCGAGGCCTTCTGCGATATGGTTGGGGGCAGACTGTCGACCATCAAAGAGGTGAGGGAATGTCCAGAGAACTTGAAAGAAGGGATAAGTAGTCTAGTCTTTGCAGCCAAAAAGTGCTCTCATGAGATTCCAGAACTGGTGACACTTAAGAATATTTTCAAGAAGAAATATGGAAAGACTTTTGTCTCTGCGGCTACGAACATACGACCCAATTGTGGTGTGGATATCATGATGATGAAGAAGCTTGCAGATACAAATCCTCAATGTGACGAAAAAATGAAAATTGTGCAAGAAATAGCCGACAAATACGGTATTCATGGATCATGGGTAGAGATTGCAGGAAACAACTGCAATGCTTTGGTCAAAGTATAGAAGACCACAAACGTCTTAGCTACCAATTAAGCTAATGTATAGATTGATCACTATTACCTTCTTTTTTTTCCCTTTCTTTTAACTCTATAAATTTCCTTGTTGTCACAGTCTTTCTTTTTTCTAATTGACTACGAAAATAATCTTTCCTTTTATTTTTGGTTGTTTGAAGATAGTTTCTTGTTTTAGAGCAGCACTAGTCATCTGTGGTTTGTCTCCACGGTGTGGTTAAGCCCCATTCAAATAACTACATAAGTACATATGTGTGTGTTTTTCGTTAGCTTCCATTCAAATAACTTGACGAATTCTTCTCTGGATCAGCATATACATATTGGTGCTTCAATGAAACATTGGCCCCATGTCAATTTTGGGCTAACTTCAAACCACATATACAATCCCACTTGGTTTTTCAGAAGAAGAGGATCAGCACTCAAATCCTCCTAATACTATTCATTTTGGTGTAACTCTTAAATAAACAGACCCAAGCTCAACAAAGTGTCATTCATGCTACACAAGTTCTTAACTCACATCCTCTGCTGTATTGTTTCTCATTTGACACCCCAAATTCAGTGGCCAATGTCTACTCGAATGAAAATTGGATGTTGTTTATGTAAAACATTTGTCTACAATTTTGAAAATGTAATTCATGAGATGTATATCCTTGGATATGTAAAGCATTACCTTTTTGGTTTTTTTAGGGAATAGCGTAGCGAACAGATAATTCAGAATCAGAATAGGTCCAGTCCAGAGGACAAATCAGCAGGAAATGCTATTTGCTTTTTTTTTATTTTTTATTTCAATCAAAGTATTAGTAGTTTCCCTAGTTTTCATGTTCTTCCGAGATTTCCCTGTATAATCTGTGGGTATTTTATCATCAATCCTCTACATATGCTGTAACAGAGGCCTACTTATTTTTCTGTTTATATCATCAAGATGTTCATCTGAATCAAAACAGTGCATTCCGCTCAAAATCTCCCCAAATTAAGTTATTGTCCTAAAAGACATATCCTTAAAATTCATTGGTCAATTTTCGCTCAAGAAATCTCTTTTCTGGTTATTTGTTTAAATGTTTCTCTTGCATATCACATACTCTATGTTCTATTCAACAATTTCCCAGAGGTCAATGATAATCCGCGGCATGCGTGCTGCAGGAGGAACAGATGATCCGGTCAATTTTCTGGAGCTGTTTTGATGAAGTGATGAAGGTATCCCTTGTACAATTAGGTATAATACTGTGTGCAGGATATATATACACCAATCCCGTTCTTCTGGTCCACGGGGGCTAGGGAGTTTCTTGGTGACCTTGGGGTCACACACCATCCAACCAACGAGGTCGTCTGAGGACCTCCATAGCCAAATTTTTTGGCCGCCACAGGGTTGCATGACCCCTCTTGTCCCTCTGTGCATCCGTCCTGATTATGTGTTTCTTTTCATCAACTTTGATTAAGCAGATTTGTATTATGTGTCTATATTACTCCCTGATAATAAGTTTCAAAAACACCTAATAAAGATTCAGTGCATGTTTGGTATTCTATTTGAATTCAACTTTTTAAACTTGAAAATAGGATTTGAGTCTAAAACTAAAAAAAAACTTCCTTTTTTCTTTTTTTTTTAAATTTCTAGAAACTGTTTTGAAGTTGCATACCAAACAAGTTTTTGAATCTTTTTTTATTTTATTTTAAATATACAAGCGATATTATACTTTTAAACTAATCTAAACTACGGGAGGGGGATTCAAACTCGGGTGTAGAGTGAGGAAGCACATCCGCTCTAATCAACTTGACTTAGTCCATGTATGCACAAGTTTTTGAATATTAAAAACATAGATTTTAGAAGTCCTTGTTGTTTTAAGTTTTTTGAGTTCCCTACTTGAATAGAATACAAAACAAGTTTTTAAATCGAAAAAATGAATTTTAGAACTCATTGTGTTTAAGAAAAATAAAAAGTTTTTGAATTCCATACTTAAATAAGATACCAAATGCCATCTCAATTAGTTTTATGAAAAAAATAATAATAAAAAAATAAAAGAAGGTCAAAAAAAAGGCGAAGACCGACTAAACGCAACCAATATTGAATAAGGATAGAATAGAAGCCTCCTCCGATTCCTTGGAGAAAAAGAGATCGTCAAACCTCTATATATACAAATCCAAATCTTCAATTCCACAACATATATGACCCATCAGACGACACATTGTCTCTCTTTCTCTTGTTTTGTTAATCGAAATAAGTTTTGTTTCTGATTGTGGATGCTTAGTTTCCTCATTGAATCTTTGATTTGTTTGGTTAATAGCAGGTAAATAAGCAAGGGTGGAGGAGGCTAGCTAGGCTAGGACTATGGAGGAGATGCAGAGGAGGAGCAAGAAGAGAATAATGATGAAGCAATGCAACGAGAGCACAACGCAGACGCAGTTGATGGACCTCCCATTGGAGATCCTCCTGGACATCCTTTTGAGGCTGCCCACAAGATCACTGTTTTCTTTGCTTTGTGTCTCTAAGATCACAAGCATTCAGAGTCTATTGCTACGTCCAATTATGAAGATTTAGACCCGCCTCATGTTATGGTTCTTACCAACTCCCAATTAATCACCTTGCAAGCTCTAAATCCATTGTCCCCCATTAACGAATTTGCCTTTGACATTTCCAACTCCATTGGAAACGGATTCAATCTAGAGTTCGAGTTTGTTTCGTACGGCTTGCTTTTGTTTAAGGAGAAAGAGGCAAATCATGAACTCCTCCTAGTCAATCCTCTCAGGGGAGAAGTTCTAAAGCTCCCACCACCGCTGCCACACTGCGGCTATGAATTGTATGCTATGGGATACGATGTCATGACTAGCACCCACAAGATTGTTCGTCTTTTTGGACCCCACGGCGACCGGACCACATGGTGGCCCAAATTTATGTCCTGGGCACAAGCTCCTCACCGTCATGGAGACAAATATCCTCGGTTCCTCCGCTACCTTGTTGTCTAAGCAGCAAAGCCAGTGTGTCTGCATATGGAAACATGCACTAGCTAGTTTATGTTCTCTCTTCTGATCTTGAATTGAGAATACTTTATTTTGACTTCAAAAGGGAAGAGTTCGAATGGACTCCTCATACCAACTTGCCAGACTTCGACGAACGTATTGATCTTCACCTGATTAATATTAGAGGACGTCTCTCCATTGTTGATGTTTCTGCAATTTCACCACCTCAAAAAAGTGACCATGACCAAATTGAGATATGGGTGATGAAAAGTTACAAAAACTTTACGTGGGAAAAAAAGTACGCTGTAAAAATCGTCCTTGATCCTTGTTGCATGAAACCATGGGATGGGAGACTCCTCCTCATTTCCTTGGTGTTGGGCCTGGTTCTGTAGGTGCTCGGAACATGGCATCTTTCTCAGGGATCTTAAATCTAAAAATATGGTTGTGCTTTTGGATGTCGATAGTGGTGGCTTCAGAGCCGTACAAGTTGGATCATCTTAATTTAGAATCTTCTTCCAACAGACGTTGCGCTAGCTTGGTTTTAGGTTAGTAATTCTGGAGAGCACTGGTTTGATCTTCACCTCATAAGCAAGCTATTGCAGGTTTCTGACCAGGCTGTTTTGGGTCTCTGTTCCAATGGTTCAATTCACTATAAAAAATGCTTATGAGCTTCAGATGCAGGATTGTTCACCTCAGCCAGAGGTGGTTCCTACTTAGAAACAGACTCCAACTAAGAAACCGTCTTCATAAGTTCTTTCCGGACCTTAGCCCTGATTCTGCCTTCTTCATAAGTTCTTTCCTCCTCGTTTTAAGTTAAATTTGATGGCTCAGTGCAAAAATTTGATGCAACTATTGGTTTTGTTCTTCGAAAGAGTGTGGTAATGTTCTTCTTGCTGGTGCTAAGAAGATTGGTTTGGCTAACATTGTTGTGACTGAGTGTCAAGCTGTACGTACGGGATGGTCTTTGCCTTTTGCCATTAACAGAGGATGTAAGAAAATCCGAGTGGAAGGAGATTCTAAATTAGTCATTGATTACATTCTCCGCCAAGCCCAAGCTCCATGGACTTCTTGGCTGCTCATGCAGGATATTTACCATTTGAGCTCCTGTGAAGTGCACTTTCGCCATACTCATAGAGAAACCAATTTTTTGGCAGATGCCCTAGCTAATTTTGGGCATAGACTTTCTTCTCCTTGTTTATGGGAGAATGGCCTACCCCCCTTATTGTTGTTAATTATTTCTATTTTGATCTCTTTGGCCTCCCTTGTATTAGGGGCTTTTTGTTGTAAGTGACTTTGTTTTCATCTCAAGAAAAGAAACAGACCTAAAATTTATTCCAAGTAGATTTGCTTAAAAATTAAACCCAAGCAAGTATTTCCTTAAAATTAAACCTAATAGAGCAGGTTGTCCACAAGTTGGTAATTTGGACCAAATAAGAGAGGTAGGGAGAGATGCTGCAAATCTCAGACAGGAGCGAATTTCTCGGTAATCATTGCATAATACTAAAAGGAAAAAGCAGCTCTGAACCTACAAAACCGAAAAGACAACAAACAAGAAATTTATTATTTTTTTTTTTAAAAAAACCCCATCTGGTTGATTGCAAAGATGTGTTACCCCAACAAGATAATTCTGATCAGCTAAACGCTGAGATTTTCACTTCATACTATGCCTAAATTGGTGTGTGTGTGAGAGAGAGAGAGTAACAATCCATACTAAGTTGTACTATTAAACTGTGGGGGCATCAAATATCTAATCTGACCCATCAACAATTCACCCTAAACTTTTGGCTTTATGGTCTGTACAAACTCAGTGAAGCAGCAAAACTCTTTCCTACTCAATTCACACTGGTTGAAGCCTGGTGAATTTCATCATATGCGCCCGTCTCCTCATTGAACGAGTACCTATATTTGGAAAGAAAGAAAAAACATGTATAAGGTTGCAAGACACATCTTTGGCAATTACATGAACCAACTGACCAACCCATTAACAATACAAAGTAATGTAAATCTTCCTTTCAAATCTATTCCAATAACTCAGTAGATTATGGTGGTCAAGCCAAACTTTCATTTAAATCTGTGTCATCTTTCTATTATCGTCCCCAACATTATCATTATATCCAGAAAGTTTTCAGTTGCCATGCCTTGTGTTGTCATGACTTGTAATTGGTAAGCCATGTTCCTGACCACACATAATGACAACTTCAGATGGAAACTACTTCAAATCTAATACACTCGAAGTCGAACACAACAGCCGTAAGTACTGCAAGTACCCCTAACAGACTTTATTTGCCATCTAAACCACTCTTGTTTTCCTTTTTTCTGGATGGGAGAATAAGTAATTGAAATTAGTTGTAATTTATGTGCTAGTATTGCTCAACAATGCATGGTTATGCAGTAAACTAACCACATAGTTACAATGAAGAAAACAAGGTATGAAAGGCCCAGAATCCCAGATAGCAAATGGGCTAATAACAGAACTGTATTTGAAATTTAGTGTGAAGTGCAGCTAGATCTACTAATGTGCAATTTAAGAACTTAAAGGACGTAAGCCTAGAAACTTCTGCCCCTTAGACTATATAAAGAACTGAGAATAAACCAGGACCTGTCCAACTAACAAGTAACCAACCAGTATGAAAATTCAAAACATGCAAACAAAGACTTATCCACCCAAAAAAGAGCATTGCATAAAAAACAAAAAGCAATGGAATCTAAAAACAAGGACAAGCTTTCTTTACCACAGCCCCGACGCAGCAGAACAATAGAATCCGGTAGACGGATCATAATAATATCCCAAACTGCTGCTATAATAGTACCTAGAAGGATTAAAGGTTATATTAGTCCAAAATAGCCACATAAAAATTTGCTCAAATATAAGTGAAAGTTCAGATCACTATTTAGCATCAAGGAAAAGCAACTGGACCAAGGATCACCAGTCAGACCAATGGATTTCGAAAGTAATTAAATATTAAAGGTAAATTTCGAAATTAATTATTGGAATAAAATTACTCAAAATATACAAATGAAGAATAACGAATACGATTTCCATAACCAGAGGATTTTCTAAAGCACTGATTTATGCATACAATGTTTGTAGTATTTTGACAAATTTAATTCATGTATATGTATATATTAGAACATTTCCGTAGCATCCATAGACAATGGGGATGCCCTGCACCAACGAACAGTACCCCTAGCAATTCGAATGCTAGTGTTAAAAGTAGATATTGAAATTAATTATTAGAATAAAAATACTCAAATATACAAATGGGGTCCTTGTAAACTAATAAACCCTATTGGGATGGAAACAACACTTAAAAAAAGGAAGATACAGAGTCTGCTCAAACGACAAGGCATCACTCTAATGGGGAACCATCTGCTCTTGAATGGATTTCTATAAAACTCAATCAATACATTTGGATGAGATTTCGACCTTCATAAAATAGTACAAAACTTCCACAGTTGCAGCCCTCCCCTTACACACACACACACACACACACACACACAGGGCATTGCTTCTCTCCATACAATCTGGAAAAGTAAAATAGTTATGTTGCCAAACTCTCAGAGAGGATAACATTTCCCTATGTAGTTTAAGGTTTAGGCCGGAGCAAGTTGCTTTGATTGGCATCAATCTTTTATCATGTTTCCTTCTTCTTTTTCAATCTCATTTCTGATTTAGTTGATTACTCGAGGGTGTAAAATCACCCTATGAGATTAGATTTTAGTATTACATCTTGAGTTTTCGAGAAATAAAGCTTAAAATCTAAGGGAAGAACCTGTGCGGCTCACCTGGTACTAGTAAAAGATTGAAAATCTCCAAGTCAAATGACCTATGGTGCCAATTGACAGACGTACACATACGGATGAAAGCTAACAGTTACGTCAGAGCCATATTGGGACTTAAATGTTCAGGTTTCATCCAATGAGGACGCCAAATGACCAGCACTGTAATTTTTCCTCCTAACGGTCAACTGGCACAGGTTCCATGCTTACATTTTAGTTTTTAACTGTCGAGTTTTGGTCCCAAGAGTTAAAAGCTAAACTCTAAGCTCATAGGGTGATTCAACACCTCAGGTAGTCAACCCTGTCAAGAATGGGATAAAAAAATATATAAAGAAAGGGAGATGAAATATATTGACCCACCAATCGAAGCAACTTGCTCCTTGCAGCCTACAAAATCTGGAGATTTAAATCCAGAAAATATATATATATATATATATATATTCTATAATACGATGACTTGCCGATCGCCTGGCCAGTGCATGCCGGTCGACCGGCAGTGCAAAAATCTGGTTCGGACATCGGATTTAAATCTGGTTCCCCGGCAGTGCAAAAATTGGTTAACCCTATAATAGAAAAGCTGTAAACACATACACACAAACATTTAATAGCAATAACAGCAAACCATCTAAAAGTGGCTAAAGAACAAATGCCAGCAAGCAAATGAATTCAATTAGTCCCACTCCATTCCCCACAAAGAGCATTTCTCCACCAGGTCTAAAGAATAGATGTTTAGCATTTACTGACTAGACAAGAAGCAACTAAATACTATTATGTAAAAAGTCAAAATCAATCGTACCAAATAAATAAAACAAAACAAAATCAATGAGTACGCTATACAAGTACAAGCAATCAAGGATTTTATTTATTTATTTGGGTGGAGAGAGAGATAGAGAGAGTACCCAGAAGACTCATCAAACACATAATCATTTTGCAAAACTCCATCTGAAAGAAACCACCAAAAAAAAAAAAAAAAAAAAGTTAGCAAGCAACTGCTAATAACCCACCCAAAATGTTAAATTTTCTAATCAAAATCAACAGAAAAAAGCTTACTCTCAGAATAAGCGTTTAAGTTGTTTAAAGGCAGTGAGCTGATTCCATCAGAATTAGGGCCGCAGATCACATCACTTCCTTCAGAAGATGGTTTAGCAATTACATGTTCATCATCTTCCGCAAATATATCAAACGCATCAGCACCATTACTTGTGGATTCTGCAGCGGGTGCATTAGAATTGGAAGTACCAACAGCAGTTTCAGGCAGTATTGAAGAGGGTACTCCAGGACCGGTTACATCAGAGGAAGTGCCCCACTCCATACTGAGAACAGATTTCCCCTGGTATGCACCAGTGGATGTGCCTTCCCTTCTTGCCCGAGCTAAGCTCTCATATCCTTCTGAAAAAGAAAGGATAAAAACAATTATATATGAGCATAGCTAGCTCTAATTGGTGTCATGCTGTATTTTAGATTTCACCCATGTAATGTTTGGTTGTTTGATCTGTGTTGCTGTTGTCGTTGTGTAGTCCAGTTTGTCCAGTGGACAACTTGCCCATGTTTTGAAATGTTTCTTTTTATTAATGAAAGCTTGTTTCTTATAATGATAAAATAAAATAAGGAGCAAACTTATGATTAACACCCACCAATCCTTTTCTTTTCTTCTCTCTATTTATCTTTTCTTTTAAAGATGTGAATATTCATTACGAAAAGAATGATTTCCCCAAAATGATTATTATTCCAGAGCCCTTTTGTGCAATTCAGATAACAATTCCTTTAAGTCTGATGTCGAGGAACTTTTTTTTCTTTTTTTCTTTTTTTTTTCTTTTCAAACAGAAGAGCATCTTCTTTTGAGACTAAGGTGAACTTGCTGAAAGTGTTAATTGTTTTTTGACAGGTTTCACATTGATGATTTTTGTTCATTTGATTTTTGAAAACTCTCGTTCTTATGTAATTGGATTGTTCACTCTTGCCTTTTCTAAATGATAGCTATTACTTATTGAAAAGCGAATTATAGAAGAAAACCTCTATACCTGGAGAATTGGAGATTATCCCCTAAAAGTGAATTAGCACGAATATAGAGCAAATAAACTACTTAAATCTTGGATTGACTAAAACACATTAGATGGCTATTTTTGTAATATTCTTGTAACCAGTTTTCCCATAAATTTCAAACTTGAGAGCACCTGGTTTTGGGATGATTATGTGTGATTATAGTTTATTTTCATGTTATTTGAGACATCTTTCAAATGGTAGTTCCCCATTCCATTGGGATTTATCTTCTATATAAGCTAAACATTCATAAGAGAAAAACATACAACCTCAATTAATGAACTGTACTAGCAAAGATTGATTTCTTTTAATAGTCTTCTTCCTAAAAGACATTCTAAAATCAATGGTTTTCTAAGTCCTAACACAACCCACCATCAATTACTATCTCAAAATCATAATTGATCCAAAATATTATTCTCGGGTTGTTGAAAACAGCAAAAATAACTCAGATTTCCAAACTCCCTTGTCTATTTCAATTCCAAAGCCAAACTCAGTCCATCTCAACTTACTTTTCCAATTCTTGTTTCATTAAATCATAACCCTAGTTTCCTCAAAAACCGTATTGTTGCTTCTGTTCCAGATATCAACTTCTCTCTTCAAATTTAACCAACAAATTCTTTGGGAGGTTGAGCATTCACACTTTTGGCATCCATAACCTTCAACTTCTCCCAAACACAGGCCTTGCAATTCAAGCCCTTGCAACCTATACTGATCACAGCATCCTTGATTTATGATTTCTGAATAGCAAAGCTTTCCTACACCATTTGGCACCAAACACCTCACATAAAAAATAAACAGACATGGCAAAGAGTGGTGCTATTGACACCTCCAATATGTTCAGCCCATCCAGCTACTATTCCAATCTCCACAGAAGTTTTCAAAAAATTTAGAAAATAAATAATAACTCAAACTTTACTATGCCACCGACCAAAAAATCCTCAAACTACCCCTACCCTTGCTTTTCCACTGCCCTTACCCTAATTTCTTTTCTTTACCACGTACAGATGGTGTCGGCCATGACCACCACCATGGTGCAGTGCCCTTAAAAAAAAAAAGATTAAAAAAAGCCGACATGGCCGTGCGCACCATAAACTGGAAAAACCAGGCTACGGATGCTATAGCCTGGGCCCTGCCAGAGTCAGATCTCCAATGGAAGGCATAATTTTCTTTAAGTTAAAAGTGTAAATCTTACTAAAACTAAACAACACAAAGAAGCTGACAAGGCATCATAACTATGTTTATCCATGCATACACAAAAAATAGTTCACAGAGACAGACCATGATTATAGCTTCTCCTCTTAAGCTAGAGGGATTAAAAGATTGGTAAAAGAAGAAAATTAAATACCAAAATTCAGAAAAGTGAAAGATAAACCATATCACTGACCTGCCTCACGCTCAAACATTTCTTTCTTTTCATGATAGACATCTGCAAAACAAAACTTCAACCAATAAGCACTCTGCCAAAACAGAAACTAATTCCTTACCAAAGGTTTACGGAAATAAAACATATTTTCTAAGTGCCTGTACTAGATCTGACTAAAACAACTATGCCAGATTATACAAAACTAATGCGGTTTTCCTAGAACAATAACACACTTAACTGGATTCACCATTATCCATCAGGTTCGTGGCATCTTCAGTTAATTGGTCAAATACACGCTTTGTTTCAGCCGACATCTTCTCCTTCTTGTTATTTGAAGTTCCCTTCAATCTCCTCAAAGCTTGTAAAACCTGCCACAGTAGAAATTTTTACTTCATACAATTGATGTTGGAAGTGGTAGGCAATCAACCAAAACATAACAGCTACTTTAGTGCAATTTAAGTAGCCAAAAACAATATTGCATTTGAATTATTTACAACAATCCTTTGTGTTCCAAACAAGCGCCCTTCTGCATTCATGCAGTCAAAGTGCCAAAATTCCTACAACCACATATGATGGAGCGTAAGGCCCTTAATTTTCAGGATCAATTTCACATTGTATACTGCTCCTTGTGTTGCATGCCAATCTTGCATACGATCATTTTCTATTGTTCTTATCTTCACGATATGACCATATTCTACTGTTCTTGCTTTGCTAAATATTATGCCAGGAAAATCTAAAATTTGCCGAGTGTTACGTGACAGGCCCAAGTGCAACAAAAGTTGAAGGTTCAAGTCCAAGGAGGCTGTCTAGTCCTGTGGCCCACCTTAGAGAGGTACACACTTACATCTGTAAGGTCCAACCTTATACAGTAAGTAGACCCAATTGTAGGATTCACTACCTAAGTGTACTTCTGATGGACCACTTGCATTTTCTCCACAAAGACTCATTTGTTAGGACGGTTTTGCTTCAGGATAAGAGGGGTCCACTAGTACGTTTTATCTTAGCCCAATTATTTTGCTAAAGCTAGTGAAAACTGTCCATTATAAAAACTAGGCCCTCATTTGGTTTGGCTAGATCAAAATTGACACCACCAAGGAGGAAGAAAGATCCATTGGAGAAGCCAAACCTTCTCAAATGTACCAGAGGGGCATTCAATTTTCAAACAAACCCAAACAACCAAAGAGCTTCACCGCCATTTTCCCACTCTAGTTGAATTGCCATCTCGAGAGTAAGAAGAGGATCACTATTTGAGACATAGAGGACAAACTCGTAGGCACTGCTTCACTTTTCTTATACCTTTGCAATCCTAGGTCATCAATGCACACTCTAGCCTATGTCATAGGTTATATCATTTTTGCAGTATTTTATAGTGTTTAATGGTTTCTTCTCATACAACACAGACAATGTTAGATTTAGCACTTCACATAGTTGAAATTTCAAATGAAAACAATTAATTCAAAGAAGAAGACTGAGTAAGATCAATGCTAGTATACCGTTTCCCCTGGCTCAAGCACATCTGCAATACGTCTTTTAATCTTCCCAACATCATCAGAAGACAAATCTTGGACATCATCATCATCTTTTGTTACTGCAAACCCTTTTCCAGCATATTTTGTATCAACTTCAACACTATCAAGCCATGCATCCTACAAAATTCCACATTAAATTGAGAAACTGAACACATAATTGTAACCATTGTTTTAAAAGGCGAGTCGTAAGTGTGCCTTCAAGAGCACTTTCCAGCTTGTAATAAGCTCTCAGCTATGCTGTGTTATTTAGCTTTAACTATATGTAAGTAGCTCCGTACCTCCCAGCTTATTAATTTTTTTTTTTTTTAATCTATGTGAAATGCGTGCACAAGCATTAGAATGACAAAGATGATGTGATATCCATGATGACATTATGAAGCGAAAAGTGGCAGAAGAAAGGAACGAAATATAGATAATAAGCAGTTTGGGGGTTGATTATTATCTTGGATGACAATAAGTACTTTATTTCAATTATATTAATCTCCATTTTTTAATCATAGAATTGAATTCTTGAAAGGTTTGCACCTCACTGTTCTTGTGCTTGACATAAAATGTCTCAGTCTCGAAAATATTTGTGTAACAAATCCAATTAGTTGGTATTCTCAGTGTACTTCAAGAACATTATGCATTTTCACGTGTTCTTGAACTATTCTACGGCAAAAAAGATAAATTCCAATTTTAGTAAACTTGTACAGAGAATTTTTGCTTTGACTTTGTTTTTCTTTTAACTGAATCAAGTCATTGTATTAATTAAAAAGAGACAAAAAAAACTCAGTATACATATATTAATGCTTTACGAGCATAGTAAAGCAGTAAATTCCAGGACCTAATTGTACTAGATACACTTAATCACCCAAAAGAAAACTAAAAATTGGCTTTTAGAAGCAAAACGAATAACTATTTATCCTTAAAAAATGCTACACATGTTTACCTCGACTTCATTTTTATTGGCATATTCAACAAAATTTCCATCTGCATCAAAATAACCTTCTTCCCTCTCCTTGTTCAAGTTGAAAGGTTCTATTTGAATCCCATCCTCAACAAAGTCCTCGTAATCCTGCCAAAAGATACCCCAATCATTGGCTATCCTTTCCACTGATCCAAATCCAATTAACAGAAGAATCTGGCAATCATCTCGACTCACAAAAATGCTGCCAATTCAGGAAAGAACCATTCCAAATTACAGATGTACTCCTTTAACAAAAAACATGCATGGCATTATTAATGATTGTGGAACTACTGACATGTAAAAACAAATGTTTCCACCACAAGAAGATAATAATAATGGTCAAATCACATGATTTGTATCTTAAAGCAACGACACAGACTAGATGCTGTATCAGGGAAGTTTTCATCGAAAGCATTAACAACAAGCACACAGCCTCAACAACACCATGTAAGTTGTAACTAAGAAGCGCATTGTTACAAAATGACAAATATAACACCAAAAAGAAGTAAAATTCTAAACTCCTTAGGACACCAACCAAATGCAGTTCATATCAGCTACAAACTTCAAAGGTTCGAAAGGCTTATTCCCCGAAACAAAACGTCAGGAATGAAAAGTTAAATGTGCACATGTTACATATGCACACACAGCTGAAGCAACATAGCATGGCATCAATAAGAGAGCAGAAGTCAAACAACGGAAAATGATAGTGATAGCAGAAAAAGCACGGAACAACGAAAGCATTACTTTGATTGCAATGTCGAAAATTGCAAAGGAATCAATCGAATACAGAATATCACACACACCTTGTAAGTAACTTCAGCAGCAGAGACATCGTTGAGAATGCCCGCAGTCTCTTCACTGAAGAGCTCAGTTGTGATTTGACTTCGGCGCTTGGCCCGTTCTTTGGCGGCAGAACGAGGGTCCGTCAACGGAGTCGGGCCAATCCCAACCCCAACCGCCTCCTCAGGTCTGCCTCTGTTTACGGCTTCATCTCCAGGCCTCGCCTTCTTCCCCTTGGGGAACCTAACCCTTTTTTGCCTGCACATGAACCCAAAAAATTTCCAGTAAAATGGTTTCCTGAGAAACAAACAGAAGCCACAACTAAATAAAGAAATAAATAATAGGTTGTCAATTAGGGTTTTGAGAATTGTTACGCTGGGGGTTTGTCGGAGCCGTCGTCTTCAAAGAAAGGGCGTTTCAGATTGGAGCGTGAAGGATTGGATTCCATTGATATTCAATCGACGAAATGGAAGAGCAGCTTTTGGTTTCTTCTTAACGATTTTATGAGTATTCACTTTGAATCACTGGGTACAAGTTTTCTGACTTCGGGTTTGAACCCGAGATTTTAATCCTAACTTACCCCACATTTTCACAAGGCTTTTTATTACAAATGGTAATTAACATTTACGAAATTATCACGAATTGTTCTTAACCTTTTTGTGACACTAATAATCCTTAATGTTTGAATTTTTATCACAAATTATCTACGCCATTATAAATTCCGTTAAGTGTGATGTGGAAGGTTCCCACATATCCAATCACATCATGTGATATGGATTAAAAAATAATTAAATACATTTTTAATGAAAATTCCATTTTTTTCTGCAACCTTTCATTCCCTTCCTTACTCCGTCTCTCTCCCCTCTGCCCTTGCTCTCCACCCTTTGCTCTCCATCTCTTCTCTCTTTGTTTTTTTTTCCCTCTGCCACCTGCAAGAAAAAATATAAGATATACATTGCTCTCGGGATGATCCATAGAGGAACAAGGGTGGTCAAGTGACCCTGCAACTCGGGATCCGCCATTAGAGGGGAGAAATTTGACTTCAAACCGCCGATGAAAGTCCTCAAGAGCAAGACTCTTCTCCCCAGTGCGCTCTTATCGACCTCGCAACTGATGCTCGTTAGCTATCTGTGAGTTGCTCACCGATCTGAGATTTTAGTTTAGCTTGAAGTATTTGACATAAGTGAAGAGAACTGCTTGGTGATATCTTCACTTTGATCGTCAATATTCTTAAATTAATAAATAATTGAGAAGTTTTTTTTTTAAAAAAAAGAAAAAGAAATATTATTAAATTCCCAAATTTTATGCAACAAAATTAAAGAAACATGCCGATTGTATTGGGGTTGATTTAGGCCCCATTTGGGATTGCCTTTTTTTCGTCAAAAGCCTGCTTAACTTTAAAGTTAAGTAATTTAAGGTGTTTGGTAAAAATAAAATATCCTACTTATTTTAAAGCAATGGTTTTTTGACAAGCTTTTTTAAAAGCAACCTTGAGTTGCTTTTAAAGTTGCTTTCAATCAAGCAAAGGCTCCCTTTAATGAAATTTTTGCAATTCCACAAATACCCTTATTAGGTTAGAAATCTATCCTCACATATTTGTCTCAAATCTGCAGACACCAAAGTCCATCTTCACGTAGCCTCCGAAGTTTGGAGACAACCATTCGCTCAATCTCTCTCAATCTCTTTCACAAGGTATATTCTTCAATCTCTTCAATCTCTCAAACTTTTTATATACGTGCTGCTCTTGTTTTTTTTTTTTTTCTATTTTCTATTGGTTTTTTATACATCCATGGTTTTATATACGTCCAGATTTTTTCTATTGGCTGTCCATGGTTTCTTCAAGCATGAAGGTGTCCATGCCAGGAAGTTTTCGTGTGGACACCATTGAAGATCCATATGATCTGCTATTTTTATTTTCTTGAGAGCTAATCGTGATGGGGTTCATAGCTGGTGGTTTTATTCTAAGTGTAGTTCACAATGCATATCTCCTCATTGTGGTTGTGATCCTTTTTGGTGCAGTTAACTTGATATCATCACAAGCTCCATTTTTCTTTTAATTCCCTTTATGATAAACTAGTTTTGCTGCAAACTTTTATTTCTTTGACTTCCATTAATCTTTTGTGAATAAATATCAAAACTGCAGACCCAAAAAATAAGGGGAAAATATATGGGAGTGTGTTTGAATCCTTGTCATCTTGTACGACTTGGTGTATTGCTTTTGATGTATGTAGTTTTGCCCAAGTTTGGGATTGTTTTTTTTTTTTTGGCCAAAAATCTACTTTACTTTAAAGTTAAGCAGTTTAAGGTGTTTGGCAAAAATTAAATATCCCGATTATTTTAAAAGCAGTGGCCATTTGATAGACAATAACTTTAAAAGCAGCTTTCTTACTCTTCAAAGCTGCTTTCAAAAGAAGCAAAGATGAGCCTTCAATGAATTTTTTTAATTCCCAAAATACCATAATTCATTTTAAAAAATGACACCACCTCCACTTTCACATCCAACTCCACCACCTCCACAACCACATTCATCACCTCCACAACCATCGTCACCACCACCACCACCTCCACAACCAATACCAATACCACTACCACCACTATGCTGACAACGCCACCACCACCACCTTCACCTCCATATCTTTCACCATCACCTTCACTCCACCACTACCACATGATTAGCACATAACATCATGTCTATTTTAGTCATTATTCACAGTTACAACAGTTTTATATTAAAATTTGCCAAACAGTTTTGACACTACTTTTTGTATTAACAGCACTTTAAAAATATTATTTACCAAACATGGACATACTTTACTTTATAGCTAATTATTTTCAAAGTGTAGTAGAAGCAACTTTTTAAAAAAGTGACAGCAATCCCAAACAAGGGCTTAATATGGTTTTGCTAATTCTCCGACTTTATCTAACAAGATTTTGGGGTGGATTGTATTGTGGCTATATATGCGGTGTGGGATGGGTTCAATCGCATCAAGCTTTTTTTTGTTGAAATCACTTTTATTATGGAAGAGAATAGGATTCCATACCCCAAAAAAAAAAAAAAAAAGAGAATAGGAGGGAGAGTAGCACAACCCACTGCACTACAAAGCCAAGAACGCAGCCTCCAAAACAGCGAGACTACTAAAACAACTAAGAAACTACTAAAACTACTAAAACAACTAAGAAAACAAGCTTCAGTTAATAAAAAGGCAACACCGCTTCTTTCTCATTATTGTAGCATTAAGCAAGTCCGAAATTTTGGATGATTCTTCCTTAGTGCTGTTTAGAATTCCTTTTTCTTTTTCTTTTCTTTTTTCTGAAAATTAGTGATAATAGTATTCAATAATTGGGCAAAAAGACCAAATACTCATGTAGGGTTAATACAAAGATGGATCCACAGCAACAACAAAGGGTTAAATCCAATATAGGAGGATGTTGTGTGGAAACACTCCAAGACATTGTTGTTGATAGACTATACGAAGGCATACACACAATCTCATTTAAGAATAAAACACACGCACGCAGAAGAAAGAACGCAAACACATAAGAACACAAAGATTTATAGAGGTTCGGCATCGTGCCTACGTCTTCTTTGTGATCCACCCGAGAAATTCACTAGTATTAGTATGTAAGAACAACTTTGGTTACAACTTAAACTACATTAACTCTCACAAGAACCCTAGCTCTCTTTTCTCTCACCCTTTGCTCACACCTTTTGAATGATAAGTGCTCAAACCTTTTTCTCTCACCCTTTGCTCTTACATATAAGAGTCTAAACATTTCGTGTTTTATAATAAGTGCTTGATTTCAAAGGTGTAGAAGTGGCAGAGTCGAAGGACAAGGGGGAGTGTTTTGAATGAAGAATCCTGCTAGCCATTAAGTACCTTTAGTCAGTTCACTAGGAAGAAGTAAACCATGAAAACAAAGCTTCATTTCGTTGCACCGACTCATTGATAGTAAGATCCCCTGCCCGCTTTTCCTTAATACAAAAAGCCTCTGTGGTTAAATTTTATGCTCCACATGCTATTGTACCCCGCAAAAGCTCATAAACGTTGTTAGGTTGAATCTCCCCCCTCATAATCACCACTGAACCTTATGTGACTAAAAGCTTCCTTTTTTCAGCCTTATATAAATACCCTTCTTTATCTAGAGCGCTAAGGGAAATAAGATTCCTTCTTAGTGCCAATACATGCCTTACCTGTTGATTCAATTCCTAACAACTAAAATGAGTTATTAAAAACAGCAACTTTAATTCTCGCAAGTGCACGAACCGTTTATAGTATAGCTTATGTAAATACGAGGTCGATCCCACAGAGAATGGTAACTTGGTTCCAAGCTAAATTACTTAGAATGCTAGAAAAACATAGAACAAAGAAACTGACTAACTAGCTAAAGGCAAGGTCAAATTCAACAATGCCTCTTGCTAATTACTCAAGGTCTAGGACAGAATCCTAGCACCACACACGCACTCGAAATGGGGGGTTTTGTTGTTGAAATGAAAAGAAGAACGTGAAATGAAAGTGCTCGAAAGTAAACACTGGCAGCAATCAAAAAGTTGTGAAACAAAGATTGAGAGGTGTTAGAGCCTTGGAATCTACCACTAGTCTTCCTATCCAAGTTATGAATGCATAGAAATTGACTCAAGCTTCATCAACAATAGATTATCGCATACAAGCCTATGGTATCTAGGTGCAGGATGCATGATTCTCCTAAGGCATGTGATTATGCATGGTATCTACACAACACGTGATCTCTAATATGCAACCTAAGCATGGTATCTACTTAGAATAAAGCATACAAGAGTCATTAAGCTCCTTGAGAATATGATAATCACACAAGTCCTAGAACATGGTATCTGTCCTAGTCAACCTATGGTTATTAACCCCTTGAATGATTCTTAGGCCATTCATTTGTTGCTTGTGAAAGGAGAGTAGAATTGGTGAATCTAAACCCCTTCCCAACCTGTGCTAGATGCATAAAATCTTAGTTAGCTACTCCAAGAAAACATACATCAAGCACATAATAAACTAGAGATTAACAACTTGGTAATGAAAGCAAGGAAATCAATTAACTATAAAATCATCCATAACATTGAATATTCATGACTAGGGCTTCATCCTAAGCCCTAACTAAATGGGTTAGTTAGACATAACTATGAGTACAGAAAATAAGAAATACATAGATAGGATAAAGAGAGGAGAAGAACTAGATGATGGCAGCAAGGAATTCCCAGGACAGCTCCAACTCTCTTCTCTCTTTGTGGTGAATCTGAATGTGTGTTTGAGAGTAATGGATGAAGTGAATGTGTGTGTCTGCCTATATCCCTTGAATGAGTGAGCAGCTCTCTATTTATAGAGAGAAATTTCGTCCTCCCCTTTGGCTGGTGAAGCACACCTCTCTTAGCTGCTCCCAACTGCTCCCTTCTGCCCATGCTTGCCACTTGCTCCAGCTGCCCATGCTTTGGTATGGTGTCTTTATGGAAAGCTTGACTTTTGTTCATCTTTCTGAGTTCCTGAGCTGATTTGACTCCCATGTATGGCTGCCCATGCTGAGCACATGGCTCTAGGGATGTAGATGTGATGGCAGCCAATCATGACATTTCTGTGACCTTGGTTCAGTCTTTGACGTGCTAAGGGCTCCAGATTTATCCAATTGGGCTGAAATTTGGATATGTTATAATAGACACCCATTGGAACAACTTCTATCAAGGATGTCTCCTCATCCGACCTGTGTAAGTTGCTGAAATGAGGCCTGCAAGATGACCTACGAAACTGGACTGACAAGGAGTGTGGCCCAAATTGGGTTTGTCTTTAAGCCCATATTCCTCTTATCCCAATCAGCCCTTAACAAGCATGGATTGCATCAAATGTGATCTCTTGCTGTCTTAACCTACAAAACACACAAACATAGGTAAGAGACTCAAAATAAAGAGAAGCTAAACAAAATTACTAAGCAAAGAAGGCATGCAAATGTGTGAAATTATGACCTTATCAAATACCCCCAAACTTAGATTTTGCTAGTCCTCAAGCAAAACAAAGGAAAAATACCATTTAGAAAACAGGAAATAAGCTGCTAGCCTTCCAAACAATATCCTCAAAGAATCACCGAAATATATGGTTCCAAAGAAACACAACAATCACAATCTAAGTTCCACACATGATTCAAGGGTAACCAAGGCTCACAATGACATCCTTAAGTGTAGTGTGTGAATGCCAAATCAGAACAACACCTGCAACTCAAATAAGTACATGCGCACACACTTAGAGCAAAATCAAAAATTCCGAACCCCATAAGCTCATTATCCAATCTTCTCTCCACATAATACCATGCAACACCAAGGATCAAAAGGACTTTACAAGGGTAGTAATGAGGTTTAGGGTAGTGGTTGAACGAAAGAAGGGATATGAGATATACAATATTTTGAGCATAATTAAAGCATAGGTAAGAGCATAAGAGATTACTGAACTTTGTAACAAGTAAGGAACACATACATGAGCAGATTTTCAACATAATTTCAACACCTTCATATCTGTTTATTTGGCCTAATTTTGTGGCTCTTTACCCTAGATCACCATGATCTTCTCTTTTATAACACCCTAGGGCCGTGACTACATTGGTCACACTTCATTACCTCTTTTGATTAGTTACCAATACCCCCAAACTTATTTCTTTTCAATACTTGGGTTATGGCACTAATGATTCACTTTTGCTCCAAAAACCTTGCATTCTTTATAACTCTTTTTTGAAGATAACTTTAATTGCTCATAGAATAAGTAAGAATAAGAAAACAGAGGTTCATTATGGTAGGAATGGTTTACACAAAGAAAGGCTTAACGCAGGCTCAAATGGGTTGAGTAGGGATGAATATGTGTAGAGGGATGGTTAGAAAAGCTCAAACGGTTCAAACATGGCCTAAATCACTTCCTAAGCATTGTATGGCAACAAAATGTCTCAAGAGATATTCAAATAAGTTCTAGAGTACGAAACCAAGATCATGAGATAAGTAGAATTGCATAACATCTCCAAGTAACAAGAAATTGGACTAACTCAGCAAAGTGCTCAATAAATGCAAGGATGGCATGCAAGACAGAGTTAACTCAGAACCACACAAAGTCCTTAAACAATGACTATCAATCTCTGAGAAACCATATTAGTATTAGATCCAAGTCTTATCATAGGTGTTTGGAAGGATAACAAGACAAGACACAAGACACAAAATCCTGCGTTTTTAGACATTAGACACACTCAAAATTTTAAAATTTTTAAAATTTGACAATTTGAAACAACATAACTAAATCCTTCCCCCCAAACTTAAATGAAACATTGTCCTCAATGTCTAGAGTGTAAGAAAAAGCAATGCCTCATAAATGAAAGGAAAGAAGATAAGGGAAAGACATAACCAAAGGTTAGAGTTCAGAAAAACTCCCCTTTGAGGCAATTAGGACTCAAGCAAGCTTCCTCGCATATTCTATCTTCTCCTCCTCACCTTGGGTTGCCTCCCAAGAAGCGCTAAGTTTTATGTCTTCAGCCAGACGTCCAAACACTGGTGAGCTTCAAGAGAGTGGTGGAGGCTCCTTGAATGCTTGAGACTCAATATTGGCATCAAAGTTGGCATCAAAGTAAGGTTTCAACCGATGTCCGTTCACCTTGAAGGTGCTGCCATCCTTAATATTTTGAATCTCCACTGCGCCATGATCAAACACATTAGTAATAACAAAAGGGCCAATCCACCGAGAACGAAGCTTACCTGGGAAGAGCTTAAGGCGTGAATTGAATAGGAGAACCTTCTGCCCTTTCTCAAACGTCTTCCTAAGCATTTTCTTGTCATGATATTGCTTTGTTTTCTCCTTGTAAAGCTTAGCGTTCTCATAAGCTTCATGTCGCAACTCCTCCAACTCATTGAGTTGAAGCCTCCTCTTCTCACCAGCAGCTTTCATATCAAAATTGAAGGCCTTGATTGCCCAATAAGCTCTGTGCTCAAGCTCCACTGGTAAGTGACAAGGTTTACCGAAAACAAGCCTATACGGAGACATACCTATAGGAGTCTTATAAGCAGTCCTATAAGCCCACAGTGCATCATCCAAACGCATGGACCAATCCTTCCTTGTGGTGTTCACTGTCTTTTCAAGTATGTGCTTAATCTCCCTATTGCTTATCTCAACCTGCCCACTAGTTTGAGGATGATAGGGTGTTGCCACCTTATGCGTGATTCCATATTTCTTCAAGAGTGCTGCAAAAGCTTGGTTAACAAAGTGGGAGCCACCATCACTAATGATTGCTCTAGGTGTGCCAAACCTTGTAAAAATATTTCCTTTGAGAAAACTGATCACAACCTTAGCATCATTAGTTCTAGTGGCAATGGCTTCCACCCATTTGGAAACATAATCGACAGCAACTAATATATATTCAAATCCATTAAGAGGTAGGAAAAGGGCCCATGAAATCAATTCCCCAAACATCAAATATATCAATGATTAAGATATTAGTGAGAGGCATCTGATTTCTAGCATTTAAATTACCCATCCGTTGGCATCTATCACATGAAGCACAAAAAGCATAAGCATCCTTAAAAAGGGTAGGCCAAAAGAAACCTGATTGTAGCACTTTGCTGGCAGTCTTCTTTGCTCCAAAATGGCCTCCGCATGCATGGGAGTGACAAAACTCTAGAATGCTCTTAAAATCACCTTCAGGCACACACCTTCGAATTACTTGGTCTGGGCAATGCTTGAATAGATATGGATCATCCCAAAAGTAGTATCTTGCTTGCTTCCTAAGCTTGTCACGTTGGAACGTAGATAACGTAGGGAGTTCATTAGTGCACAAATAGTTAACAATATCAGCAAACCAAGGCAATGGATTGAGGGAATTCAAAGCACAAATGGAGAAGAGTTGCTCATCAGGGAAGCTTTCACGCAATGGCAATGAATCCTCCTCTTCGTTAGATACATGTACCAATCTACTCAAGTGATCAGCCACGACATTCTCACTTCCATTCTTATCTTTTATCTCCAAGTCAAACTCTTGCAACAAGAGAATCCATCTAATGAGTCGTGGCTTGGCATCCTTCTTGGCTAACAAGTATTTTAATGCTGCATGATCAGTGTAAACAATAACCTTGTTAGTAATCAAATATGATCTGAACTTCTCTAAAGCAAATATGACAGCTAATAACTCCTTCTCTGTGGTGGAATAGTTGAGTTGGGCATCGTTGAGGGTTCTACTAGCATAGTAGATGGCATGTGGCTTCTTATCAACTCGCTGTCCCAAAACAGCTCCAACGGCATAGTCAGAGGCGTCACACATCAATTCAAAAGGCAAGCTCCAATCTGGTGGTATAATGATTGGGGCAGTTGTGAGCATCTTCTTCAAAGCATTGAAAGCATTCTCACAGTTTTGATCAAAGACAAAACCCATGTCCTTGGCAAGGAGATTGCACAAAGGCCTCGCAATCTTAGAAAATTCCTTAATGAAACGCCTATAGAAACCTGCATGGCCAAGGAAAGAACGTACTTCTTTGACAGAAGTAGGTGAAGGCATGGAGGCAATCAAATCAATCTTAACTTTATCTACCTCGATTCCTTTACTAGAGATGACATGACCAAGAACTATGCCTTGGTTAACCATAAAATGACATTTTTCCCAATTAAGCACAAGGTTAGTCTGTTCACATCTAGCCAACACCTTAGATAAGTTATGCAAGCATTGATCAAAAGAATCACCAAAGACAGAGAAGTCATCCATGAATACCTCAATGAACCTTTCTACCATGTCGGAAAAAATGCTCATCATGCACCTTTGAAAAGTGGCTGGGGCGTTACAGAGACCAAAAGGCATCCTCCTATAAGCGAAAGTGCCAAAGGGACATGTGAAGGTCGTCTTCTCTTGATCCTCTGGGGCTATGGCGATTTGGTTGTAGCCTGAATATCCATCAAGGAAGTAATAGTGGCTATGGCCAGCCAATCTCTCAAGCATCTGATCAATGAATGGAAGAAGGAAGTGATCTTTGCTTGTTGCTGTGTTGAGCTTCCTATAATCAATGCAAACTCTCCAGCCCGTGGTCACCCGTGTAGGTACAAGCTCATTTGCTTCATTCTTCACCACTGTGATACCTGACTTTTTGGGGACAACTTGCACTGGGCTCACCCATTTACTATCAGATATAGGGTAAATAATACCAACATCTAAAAGCTTCATTACCTCTTTCCTTACCACCTCCTTCATGTTTGGATTGAGACGTCTTTGGGCATCCCTCTTAGGCATTGCGTTGTCTTCCAATAATATCTTGTGCATGCATAGTGTTGGACTTATGCCTTTGATATCTGCAATGCTCCACCCAATTGCAGTTTTGTGCTCTTTTAGAACTCTCAAAAGCTTCTTCTCATCATTTGGTTCGAGGTGTGAGGCAATGATAACAGGTAGAGTCTCATTTTCACCTAAATAAGCATATTTAAGGTGTTTTGGCAATTGCTTTAATTCCAACTCTGGTGCCTGCACAATAGAAGGTAAAACCTTATTAGTAGGTGGGGGTAATGATTCAAATTGGTTTGCATACCTCTTTCCAACTTCTATGTAGCTATCCATGCTGCAAACAAGCTCAAAAACTAAAGGAGAGATCACAGCCTCTAAGCTGTCCGCTTCTTCTTTCCTTATGCTTTGTGTGATGCATGCTTCAATGGGCTCCAAATAACTCATTGGCAGTGCTTCTTTCACCATAGTATCAATTGCATCAAGCTGGAAAAGTTCATGCTCATCACTTGGAAACTTGGAGGCTTCAAACACTTTGAATGCTATTGTCTCATCAAACACGTTCATAGTCAATGTACCCTTCTTCACATCAATAATAGCACCGGCAGTTGCCATGAATGGCCGACCTAGAATGAGTGGTAACTGATTGTCATGAATTGGTGCTTCTTCCATTTCCAACACCAAGAAATCTGCTGGCAAAATTAGCTCTTCCACTTTCACCAAAACATCTTCTAGAATGCCCTTAGGGTACCTAATAGTTCTATCTGCCAATTGAATGCTCACAGATGTGGCTTGCAACTCACCAAGGTTAAGTTTTTCATAAACATGATATGGCATAAGGTTTATAGAAGCACCAAGATCAAGCAAAGCTTTTTGAAACTTAAAATCACCAACTATACAAGGTATAGAAAATGAACCTGGATCCTTTAGCTTTGGAGGTAGCTTTCTTTGTAACACTGCACTTACCTCTTCACTCAATGCAACTTGTTCATGCTCTTTGAATCTCCTCTTGTTAGTGCATAGATCCTTCAAAAATTTTGCATACTTTGGAATCTGAGCAATGGGATGTTGATTTGCACCTTCTTGAATGTTTCCATTATCTCATCCAAGCCTTGATCTTTCTTTGACTTTGATAACCTGCTGGGAAAGGGTGCAATAGGCCTAAAAGCATTAGTTGAAATTGGAACTTGATTAGCATTAGACGATACCTTAGGGTTTGTACTCTTTCCAGAAGGATTGAGGGACTGTTTGTCAAGTGTGGGTGCTTATGTGGTGGCTGAATAATCTCCACGTTTTCTCCATCTTCTTGCTCTTCGTTGACATCTCCAACCTTGTTATCAACTTGTTTACCACTTCTCAAGATGTGCACTGCTTTAGCATGCTCTTGATGCCTTGGATTCACCTCTGTTTGGCTTGGAAATGTTCCGGATGCCCTATTGCTCATGGAGGATGCAATCTGCCCAACTTGCACTTCTAGTTTGTTCACTGCATTTTGAAGATTCTGATTGGTTTGCATCTGTTGCCCCATTTAATTTCTTGAACATGTCTTGCAATTCTCCCATTTGATCACCCCTTTGCTCTTGCACTTGTTGGGGAGCTTGCTGGAATTGCCTTTGTTGTATTTGAAATCCTGGGGCAGGTCCTTGAGATTGTTGCACATTTGAGTTATTGCTCCACTTGAAATTAGGATGATTTCTCCACCCCGGATTGTACGTGTTTGAGTAAGGATCATTATTAGGATTCCTTGCTTGAAGGGCATTTGCTTGTTCTAGCATGTGCTCTGCAAAAGATTGGTCTTGAACTTCCACTTTGTTTCCTAGAGGGCCAGTCACTGCCTGTTGAAGCAAAGAACACATAACATCAAGTTTTGCAGCAATCTCATTATTAGTACTTACCTCAGAGACCACAGCTTTCATAGGAGCTCCTCTTCCTTTATTGTGGCTCCATTGTTGAGAGTTAGCACTCAAGGATTCAAAGAGAGTAAAAGCCTCCTCTGCTGTTTTGTTCATCAGTCCTTCTCCACTTGTTGCATCTACCATCATCCTTTCGGAATCAAGCAAACCTTCATAGAAAGATTGCATTTGCATCCAACTCTCTATGTTGTGGTGTGGGCAAGAACTTATCATCTCCTTGTACCTCTCCCAACATTCATGAAAAGCTTCTCCTTCCTTTTGTGTGAAACCAAGGATTTCCTTTCTAATCTTGTTAGTCTTTTGAGCCGGAAAGAATTTCTGCAAAAACTTATTAGAAAGCTCTTCCCAAGTATGAATTGAAGCATTAGGCAAAGAGTATAACCAAGACTTAGCCTTATCTTTTAAACTGAATGGGAATAGCCTCATCTTAATCTGCTCATCATCAAGGCCATGAATTTTGATTGTAGCACATATTTCAAAGAATTGCTTAATATGCATGTAAGGATCCTCAGTGGTATTACCATAATAAGTTGGAAGAAGATGAATCATACCACTTTTAAGCTCAAACCTGTCAACTGTGAGTTGAGGATAGACGATGCACGAAGGTTGATCGGTGACTTTGGGAATGGAAAACTCACGCAGGGGTTTCCGAGGTTGGACAACAAGCGCACCACCTCCTTCAACATTATTGTTGGTGTTTGGAATCTCTGCCATCGTGCTTGAACCTTCAGATTCGGAACTTTTAGAATCAGCACTTGAAGAACTATAATTCCTCCTCAAACCAGCACGTACAGCAGCGGTTCTTGGTGAAAGTGGCTCAGGTGAACTTTGCTCTTGGTCAGATTCGGACATGCACACACCAAGGAACTCAATTCAGTGCTTTCAATGGAGATAACAACTAAATACAAAAACTGAATACTAAAAGAAAAACCAACGAAAAGAAACAAATGAAACAAACAAAAACAAAACAATCAAAGTAATCTAACTATAGCACCAACGTTACCGGTTCCCCGGCAACGGCGCCAAAAACTTGTTGATTCAATTCCTAACAACTAAAATGAGTTATTAAAAACAGCAACTTTAATTCTCGCAAGTGCACGAACCGTTTATAGTATAGCTTATGTAAATACGAGGTCGATCCCACAGAGAATGGTAACTTGGTTCCAAGCTAAATTACTTAGAATGCTAGAAAAACATAGAACAAAGAAACTGACTAACTAGCTAAAGGCAAGGTCAAATTCAACAATGCCTCTTGCTAATTACTCAAGGTCTAGGACAGAATCCTAGCACCACACACGCACTCGAAATGGGGGGTTTTGTTGTTGAAATGAAAAGAAGAACGTGAAATGAAAGTGCTCGAAAGTAAACACTGGCAGCAATCAAAAAGTTGTGAAACAAAGATTGAGAGGTGTTAGAGCCTTGGAATCTACCACTAGTCTTCCTATCCAAGTTATGAATGCATAGAAATTGACTCAAGCTTCATCAACAATAGATTATCGCATACAAGCCTATGGTATCTAGGTGCAGGATGCATGATTCTCCTAAGGCATGTGATTATGCATGGTATCTACACAACACGTGATCTCTAATATGCAACCTAAGCATGGTATCTACTTAGAATAAAGCATACAAGAGTCATTAAGCTCCTTGAGAATATGATAATCACACAAGTCCTAGAACATGGTATCTGTCCTAGTCAACCTATGGTTATTAACCCCTTGAATGATTCTTAGGCCATTCATTTGTTGCTTGTGAAAGGAGAGTAGAATTGGTGAATCTAAACCCCTTCCCAACCTGTGCTAGATGCATAAAATCTTAGTTAGCTACTCCAAGAAAACATACATCAAGCACATAATAAACTAGAGATTAACAACTTGGTAATGAAAGCAAGGAAATCAATTAACTATAAAATCATCCATAACATTGAATATTCATGACTAGGGCTTCATCCTAAGCCCTAACTAAATGGGTTAGTTAGACATAACTATGAGTACAGAAAATAAGAAATACATAGATAGGATAAAGAGAGGAGAAGAACTAGATGATGGCAGCAAGGAATTCCCAGGACAGCTCCAGCTCTCTTCTCTCTTTGTGGTGAATCTGAATGTGTGTTTGAGAGTAATGGATGAAGTGAATGTGTGTGTCTGCCTATATCCCTTGAATGAGTGAGCAGCTCTCTATTTATAGAGAGAAATTTCGTCCTCCCCTTTGGCTGGTGAAGCACACCTCTCTTAGCTGCTCCCAACTGCTCCCTTCTGCCCATGCTTGCCACTTGCTCCAGCTGCCCATGCTTTGGTATGGTGTCTTTATGGAAAGCTTGACTTTTGTTCATCTTTCTGAGTTCCTGAGCTGATTTGACTCCCATGTATGGCTGCCCATGCTGAGCACATGGCTCTAGGGATGTAGATGTGATGGCAGCCAATCATGACATTTCTGTGACCTTGGTTCAGTCTTTGACGTGCTAAGGGCTCCAGATTTATCCAATTGGGCTGAAATTTGGATATGTTATAATAGACACCCATTGGAACAACTTATATCAAGGATGTCTCCTCATCCGACCTGTGTAAGTTGCTGAAATGAGGCCTGCAAGATGACCTACGAAACTGGACTGACAAGGAGTGTGGCCCAAATTGGGTTTGTCTTTAAGCCCATATTCCTCTTATCCCAATCAGCCCTTAACAAGCATGGATTGCATCAAATGTGATCTCTTGCTGTCTTAACCTACAAAACACACAAACATAGGTAAGAGACTCAAAATAAAGAGAAGCTAAACAAAATTACTAAGCAAAGAAGGCATGCAAATGTGTGAAATTATGACCTTATCATTACCTCACTAAGTCTCTTAACAACACCATCTTGCATCTTGATCTTCACTATTCCCATGCCTAAAACATCACAACTTATTTTGTCTCCCAATAGAATCTTGCTACCATTCATTTTCTCATATGTATAAAATACACTCATATTTGAATACACATGATTAGAGCATTCAGAATCTCAAATCCAAATTGAAGTAGGAACCTTACCCAAAGAAATTGCCATGACGTCCCCGTTATACTCCTCATTTGTAATTGTCAAAAGTTCATCATTGGCTACGGTTAAACTTTCAGCATTCTTCATCTTGTTCCGCTTCTCCTTCCATATCGGACAATCCAGCTTCCAATTGTTCGTAGACCCACACTTGAAGGACCATTCATTGTCCTTGAATTTAGGATTCCTCCAATTGCCTTTCTTACCATTGGGCTTGCTTGAATGACCCAGCTCTCCGATCCTTGTTAATAGACGCGACCTTGAGAGCTATCTCTAGAATTATGAGCTAACTCATGATGTGCCAAGTTTTGCACCACCACCTCAAAATTGAGAGTACTATTGTCAATCATGAATGTCTTCCGAAAGCGTTCATAGGACGGAGGCAACGATGCCAACAACACCAACGCCTCATCCTTCGTGCTATAAACCATGTCTATCTTATGCAAGCCCACAATAAACCTATTAAATGTGTTAAGATACTTCGTGAAATTTCCACTCTCATTCATCTGAAGATTTAGGAGCTTTTCCTTCATGAAGCGTTTGTTTGATAAGGACATCCTTTTTCCCATGTTTTCTTTGTGGTGTCTTCCATTACCTTGATGGACCCAGAGCACATCCCTATCTTTCGTTGTCATAATTTTTGGCCTTGTCTCCTCACCTGCCAAGATAACGATTAGACCTTGCTAGGTTAGGTCATGTTTCATCCTCCTTTGTCATAGCGTGAAGTTCTCATTCCTTGTGAATGTTTTCTCCTCGAGTTTCATGATATTCGTCTATGGTGTTTTCATATGGGAGCTTTCTCCAACCTCATTCTTGTCGCCCGCCATTGTAAACACTCTTAAAACTATAAAGCCCACCATGAACCTGGCTCTGATACCACTTGTTATACGAAAACACTTCAAGATCTTGTCGTTGATGGACTATGCAATGACACACACACAAACCCTTTGGAGAATAAAACACATGCACACCAAAGAAAGGAAGTAAACACACAAAGAACACAAAGATTTATAGAGGTTCGGCTTCATGTCAACGTCCTCATGGTGATTCACCCGAGAAATTCACTAGTATAAAAGAACAACTTTGGTTACAACTTAAACCCCCTTAGCTCTCACAAGAACCCTAACTCTTTTTTCCCTCACCCTTTGCTAAAACCCTTTGATGCCCTTGTAAACACTCAAGAATTCACCCTTGAATTATGTCTTGTGTTTCTCCCTTGAAAATTCACTCTTGAATTATCCTCTCTTACTATTAATCAATCCCCTAAAAGTCCTATTTATAGACCATAGGATTTAGTACACTTGTATTAGGAGTAGGAGACTTAACCCTAGTCAAACTAGCCCAAAACATGCCTAAAACTAGTAGGAAAACTGAAACACGTCGAGCTCCAAAACACGTGACGACTGATCTCTTTATGCAAAAACTTCAGACTTCCTCTTGGCTTCCAAGTGGCCGGTTGTTTCCAATAGCTCCTCATGATCTTCTTCTTGGCACCTGCCTCACGACTCCAATCTTGCATCAATGGCGAGCCAACTTCAACAAAGGATACACTGGCGATATAGAATAACTAGTATTTCCACTAATAGTCTTTGAAGACCAAATAATTTCAACGTAATAGTCACACGCTTAAGGAAATCATATATGAAATACAGTGCTCAAAATTACAAATACAACTACAACTAACTCTCACAAGTAAAATACAATTAGAGACTAAAACACAAAAACACCCAACTCACAAAGAGTTGATGGAATTATTGCGACTTAAATAACTGCAAACACAAGCCGCTTGGTCACTTCATATGTCTTCAAATCACAAATAGAAACGAACCACATATCTAAAGTAGATCTACAATAGGAATCTCAACTATGCCAAAAAAAATTAAAAATTAAAAAAAAAATAACTAAACAACCAAGCGCTGACATTAAAGCATTACCAACAAGAAGAGGAAAATGGATGGAGGAGGTAGAGGAGAAGGGAAGGGGATAAGGGGATGAAGCAGGAAGCCACGAAGCCCAAGGGTGACGGCTAAGTTCTCTTTTTTTTCCTCTCGCTCTCTAGGGTTTCTAACTGCCGTTGATTGGAATCCTTTGTTTATTTTGTTTTTGGTGTTGAGCGTATTTGAGATAATTCAAGTGAGTTTTTGGCTATATTTAAAAGTTTTTATAAAAACTGATATTTGAAAGTTTTAGTTCTTCATCTGGAGGTATTTATAAGGTGATCATCCACACATGGGCTGGTTATTAAATGGCCAGAACTTAAATCCGCGAAATTTATTTGATAGAGATCGTCGGATTGCAAATCTGATCACTTGATTCTCTCCTCCTTAAGAATATTCTGAATTGACGTCAATCTCCTTGATTGCTTTCCTTATATGATTCTTGTCACATGCATAAAAACATCTGGAGGTTTTAGTTTTCTGAATACTAGGCTTGACATCTTGTGAGACATTGTGATTTCCAGAGTGTAACATCTAAGGAAAAAAAAAGAAGATAATTATAAAATATATTTATTTAACTTTAAATATGAGTTATTAAATTTTTTTTTTTTTTTTAAAAGGCAACGTGTAAGCCAAACCTTATTCTTCCCTTCATTCTTCCCCCCTTCCCTTATACATTCTCTTCAAGAATCTGATGTTGATCTCAAATTGGGTTGAGTTGTAAACCTATTAGAGATGAATCACCTAGTCTAGGCTAAGGGTATTAATTTCATAAACTAAGATAAGATTGTGGGATGAAGGAGACTGAATTTGGGTGAGGAAGAGAAAGGAGAAATGGAGGAAGAGAAGGAAGAGAAGGAAAAAAAAAAATCTCTAAGGTGAGTCAATTTCGAAAATTTTGATTTTAACTTTGTGGTTGTGTGATTTTAGTCCCTTAAAGAGTAATTTGAGTCACATGAGTGTTACGGAAATTGAATTGGAAGAGTTTGAACTTCTATTTTCGGGTTGGGTGGATAAAGCAATTTTTCAAGTATGGGTGTTGTTGATTTTGGTTCCATTTTGAGTTTTTGATGAGTTCGATTGATAGGTATGAAGTTTAGAACAGTTTTATAAGCCTTAGGAACAACTTGGGGGTGTTAGGGCTAGTTTGACATTGCTGTGCTTTTAAAAAAACTGCTTCTGCTGTGCTGTGAAAATAATTAGCTGTGAAAAAAAGTATCTTGGCGTTTGGTAAACTATATATGAAAAACTGTTGTGAGTAGTCAAAGTGTTTGGTAAATTTTTATCAGAAGTGCTTTTAGTATATATAATCACCGAAAAGGGCATGATGATGAAACTGTTTGTTTTTTTCTTCATTCTTTTTCTAGTTTCAAAAAAGAAAACAAACTTCACTACATAATTTTTTTTTCTTTTTTTAATTTACACTTTTTTTTAAATCAAAATTTGTAATCTACAATTAGCACACATATATTACCATAAATTATAAATTAATATTGTAACAAAAGTAGTACTAAATATTGTTATATTAATAATAACAATGTGTTTTGAGGGCTTCAGAGGCATAAAAAATATACAAAAATTGTTCAATTTTAACATGCCCAAATAGATCACTACAATATAAAAGAAGCTGATTAGATGCATTCATTAAACTTGTAGCGATGCTATTTCTCAATGCTTCCATCTCTTATGTTCCATTGTCATTAAGACTATGAAGTTCTTGTTGTACATCAACATCCTCATTTATCTCTTCACTTAAGATATCATTTGAAGCATAAAAATGTCTATCACGTTGGGCATATGCCTCCTTATATAATTATGAAGTGTCATTGTAGCAATGACTATCTTCACTTGCTTGTTGAATGGATAATTAGGCATATCTCTTAAAAAAATCATCTTTTCTTCCATACTCCAAAGGTTCTTTCAATAACGCTCCTAAGAGAAGAATGAACATGATTGAATACCTCTTTATAACCTATTGGTTGGCTTCCCCTACGAAAATCCGGGAGATGATACCTTTCGCCTTTATATGGTCCCAAATAACCTTTCATCTGTGGGTACCCTGCATCTACTAAATAATATTTCCCTGTGAAATACAACATTAATTTTTCTTAATATGTATATATAATTGGACTAAGTAAGTAATGAAAAAGATAAAGGTTAATTGACCATAATTTTTACCACTTGAAGGCTTAGGGAAATTTAAATTTTCATTGCGTAGAACCGAAAGAAACACTCTTGTATCATGTGCAGTGCCCTCCCACCCGGCACATGCAAATATAAATTGCATGTCAAAGTTACATACGGCCATAACGTTTTGAGGAACTAGCAAGCCTATTCTTCCAAGAGGAGACAAAGATAACATAAAGTCTTAGCCAATATTTCCAGCTTTTAAGGCAAGATGATATTGCATTCTCATAATTTACTGAGAATGCAATTTCATACCAATTTACAAATTTTTTATAGTTCAACCACATGTCAGTTTATGAGTTCCCCACCACAATGACCAGAATGCTACAATCACTTTTGATAAAGCCCACCAACACAAAAAATATAAATAAAAGGAAGAACTTCAAACCATTACCCAATCCAAAATCTTCTAACACAATAATAAAGTCCACCGACACTAAAAAATAATAATAAGGAAGAACTTGAAACTATGACCACTAAAAAATAAAAGCTTTGTTTATCAAAAATCTTATAACACAATAATGGACGACAACTTAGATGGAACAACAGTTTCACATAATAGGATTTTTTTTATAATTTTTTTTTTTCATTCTTGAGAAAAGAGAAGCCCCAAAATTTGGAGCTAATGGCTTCTTCACTCTTTTCTTGTCTTCTAACTAAAATAGAACTAAAACTAAAGTCCAAAGGAATTATGTTTGAGCTTGAAGACAACAAGATTAGGACAATGGAAAAATCAACACGGACCTGACTTGGGTACTTGGGTTGCAATCATATATATATATATATATATATATATATATATACATATAGATTTATGTATATAAAGAACCAGATTGGCCTAGCGGGTTTTGTTCTTGAGATTTTGGAACTGTACCAAACTATACAATGAGTAAATCTATGAACAATGATGGTTGTGTAATCTAGAGAAAAAAAGCATCTAGGACAGACATGTTTCAGAGAAAGCAGAGAGAGAAGTATCTCACCCAAAGGCCAATTGAACCAAGCTAGGGAGAAATCTCTCCTTGCCAAAAAGCAAGGAGAGACAAACCCAGTACAAAACTAGGAGCAAAACTCTCTCTCTGTCTCTCTGTCTCTATGTCTCTCCTGTGTCTTCCCCCTAAAGCCCCAAGAACACAAAGCCCCCAATTTCATAGAAACCAAACAAAAAACCTAATTTCATGACATATATAAACCCAAAAATCATAAATGTAATGGGAATATGAACTCACTGATAAGTAGCTGATTGTTGTCGGAAATTAACTCCTTGATTGAGATGGAGTTTTGAGATGCAGGGGGAGGAGGAAAAAGAACAGTGAGAAGAGCAGTCTGTGAGAGTGAAGGTCAGAGAGTGTGAAGGTCGCGAGATCTATTTTGTGAGAGGGTCAAATGTTGTCATTTTGTGAAATACTTAGGGGTATTATAGGGATAATGAAACTTTCATTAATGAGAAAACCGGCTCTTTTTTTAAGTAGCTTTTCAAAGCACCATATACCTGAGAGTTTTTGCTTTTATGATGGGTGTTTTTAAAATAAGCATGTTTTTTTGGGTTTACCAAACACCCAACTCATGCCAAATTTTTATTAAAGGCTCTCGCCAAATGCCACCTTAGAATCCAAATCCATTTTGGGAAATTTTCAATACTTTGGCTCTCGTTTTCTCCCAATACTTTGAGTGTTTGAGAAAGTCAATTGTTGAGTTTTAAATTAGACATGGCAAGGAACAAAAACAAATTGGTTTCGTCAAATTTGGTTGAGTTTTGATATTTGAAGCAAAAGGACAGATGGTTTTCTCCACCAAATAAAGAAATCTCCAAACCCTTCAAGCTGGCAGCACAGTCTCTACATACAAAAGAGAAGACAAGAGGTCAGAAGCATGGAAACAGACAAAAGAAAAAAACAAAGGAAAAAGGAGTTCATGGGGTGGGATACCACGTGAAAGGCAAGAGGATTTCTTTTTCTCTTTGTCTTCGGTTATTGACCTTGGGAAAGTTACAGCACATAAGGGACAATAAGAGAATTTGCCTCTTTTGGTTCCAAGTCACTTGCGAGACTGAAGCCCAGAAGTATCCAATTGATTGGAGGGTTTTCTATTGCTACTGCTATTGCTCTCCATGCAAAAATCCTAGTTAGTTCAATCAATAAATAAAACAAAAAAAATAAAAGAGAAGAACTAAAGAATGGCATGTGGGTTACCACGTGAAATCCTCTTCTCTTTGATGGTACAACAGGTGGCTTTGACCAGGGCTATGTGCTGGTCTGGAGAAGCAAACAAAGAATGATATTAAGACTTTCGTTTGTTGCTGTTTGCTGGTGCACATATGTTTTCTTTTTTTTTAAAGGAAAACACATATGTCCCTATCCGATGTGGACAAGAAGTTTACTTTACTGGATGATCCAGCGGTTCCAAATCAACAAGGAGCTTAATCCATACTTCACTTGGAGAAGGATTCTTATCCTTTGGGTGTCTTAATCAAATTGAAAGACAGCTGTTAATGGCACCAATACGTGAGGGGTCCAGCTGGAGCAAAGTAAAGCCTTTGGTTTACTACGTTTTGCTGAATGTAAACAAAAAAAAAGAATAAAAGCCTGTGGAGGAGGTCACCTCGTGAAAATAAGAAGAACGTGGTTTTATTCCCTTTTGTTCCAATGCCACCTGCACAAAAATCAGACTCAATATAAAAGCAAGCAAACAAAATAGCCAAAGGTCACAAAGGACCTCAGTTTGCAAGTTGAAAGACCATGTGGGGTTGCTTTGGGTCTAGAAAACGTGATCAAGAAAGCTAAAGACTTGTGAAGGTTCAGCCCATCACCAAATCGTGACAACAATAAGCCCAATACGAAATTGTAAGACATAACGGTCTCATGCCCACGAGGCTCGTCTCACATCTCAAGATCAGTCAATCTCAGGTCGACATTCCAAGACTCGACGGTCTCAAATACAACGGGCTTGGCCATCAAAAAATTCCAATTGGTGAACAGTTGGTGCAAAGTCTCAAGTCTGCAAATTATGGAATAATGGGCTTAAATTCTAAAATGCCCAGTAATTCCTAAATCAACAAATTGAAGTCCAAGTGGTACAAAACCACATCAAAAGCCCAAGGGTACAAAACCACATCAAAGGCCTATGCGGTACAAAGCCACGCAACTTAAATGTCCCTCCGCAATGAGTCATTTACTCATTACGATTTTGGAACTACGTCGGTTTGATCCCGTTAAGGATTCTTAGGCAGTCTAACATCCCAATGGACGCAACAGCAACCAAATTTAAATCTCTGGTTTATCTTAACCAAATTTTGCCAAAACACTTTCCCAAATGCAATTGTCAATTTTTAGGAAAAAATTAATTTAGGATGTAGCTGCTACTCATGATATTAATGTTGAGGTAGATGCTGAGCCTACTGAGCCATCTCTAGTAGGTCCCATTGATCCATCCTTACTTACGAATTTCAAAACTCACGTAACAGCTGCAATTTGGAATAACCAGGTAAGTCGTTTTACTGTAACATAAGAAGGCACAATATAAGTTTGGTTCATGCTAATTAAATTTTTTTTTCTTTTTTTGGATTTGACTACAGGCACGTGAGCCCCTTAGGTGCATATCGAAGACATATACCCTTCGTGAGTGGAATTGGTTGGCTAAATCAAATAATGCTATATTCAAATGGTACATTTAGAGATCTGGGTTAGAGTAACTTGTTATGTGTTTTTATCGAAATGTCGATAAGATTGTTGTATTTGCATTCGTTGAGAGGTGACATCCTGAAACAAACTCCTTTCACTTGCCTTTTAGTGAGAAAACCATCACTTTGGATGATTTGTCATCTATTTTAAGTATTCTTGTGTCTAGTGTAGTGATCTTTCCACTCGAAGATGATAAATACACAAATTACGAGTTGCGAGTTAATTACTTAAGAGTGACTGATGAAGAGGCTACTAAACAATTGCACCATTACAATGATGAGTTTGTGAGTTTGCCATGGTTACAAGAATGATTGTCCAATGTTTCAAACACAGATTCAAAAGATCGCAACATGTCTTCGAGGAGAGCATTTTTGTTATATCTCTTGGGTTGCACTTTGTTTGTTGACAATGTCGAATAAGACCTTCTAATTGCAATTACGATATTATTTATCTTTTCTTATGAACAAGCCCATCTAATTAATGCATCTCTACCTTTGAATATATACACATAATAATCATGTTATTTTAAGTTAAAATTTGAAAAATTACTGCTATGTTAATGATACTAGAAAGGATTTCAGACAAAAAAAAAAAAAGATACTCAAAATGATTACCTCGTAAGTTGTGAATTGATCAATATAGTACATTACACATTATGTTCCAACATTGCTTCCTTTAGTAGCAGTGTCACCTTATTTTTGTTCATTCAATAGGAGTAAAGTCAAAATAGCTTACTTTCAATTTAAGGTCGACAACAAGTTATTGAAAAACCAAATATACTGCGGTGTTTCACCACTGAATAATAGGTATAGTTCGGTCTTATGGTACCAAACCCATTCCCATTTTACGGTGTAACTCCACAGTATCCTAGGTGTTAAACAGGATGGGCCAGCCCAGCATGGCAAGAGCACAGCTCATTTAAATGAGGCACGACATGCAGGAGCACGAATATTAATGGATCGGGCCAGATCAAAAGTGAGGTCCAATGGACCGGGCAGGCCCATGGCCCGACATGGGTCAGGTTTGACTCAAGCCCGCTTCAAGCACGGCACGAGCCCAAGCCCGCTTCAAACACGGCCCAAGCCCAGCCCACTTAACATTTTTTTCTGTCTCAAAAGTCAAAATGCTATACTTTGACATCTAATGTCATTGTTTATATGGTTTTTTTTTAAAATTTTTTTTAATCATAAACATATATTGATGTCTTTCATTTTTGGGAAATTACTTTGGTCATTAATTAATTAAACATATCAACTACAAATTAATTAAACAACATTGGACTTGATATCTAATCAATACATATGACATATATGCTTCTCTTATAATCAAAGCAAGACATTTCTTCACAAATAAAATAATAAGTGGTTTAAAGACGAAAAGTTGAAGTGGACTTTATGGAGTTGGACACTTTTTGCTATCCGCCCTTTCATATTGTGGATATTTGATTGATTAATGTTTTCAAATAGTTCATCATTTCTTGTCTCTAATAATATTTTTAATGTTTATAATTTCAATTATCTAGTCAAAAAAAAAATCAAGTGAAAAAATTTCAAATTAAATGGGTTGGTTCTTGGGCCCGAGTATGGCACGAGCACAAGCATGGACACGACACGAGCCTAGCCTGGCCCGTTTCAATGTGGACATGGGCTTTGGGCCAGGTCAGGACCAAAATTTTTACTAAATAGGCCGGCACGACACGACCCGATAAATTAAATGGGTCTACCTGGCCTAGCACAAAACGTTAAAAGCACAAGTTTAAATTGGACGGATGGGCCCGGCACGGCATGTTTGACATCTATAGCGTATCCTAAGTTGTCGGTCCCACACAACTGAAATAGGTTCAATTTTTCAGTGGAAGGCCACTGAATTTTCCTATCGCGTTCAGTACTAGGCTACCGAACGTAAGTAGCGACCACCATGCAACTCAACACCCAAAAAAGGCCAAAACAAATTAACTCATACCGCATTTGAAGTCTCCCTAACGTTAGTCTAACCCTTCATGAATACATACTAGGTATGTTTTCACCAATATAAACGTATAAACCTCTTTAGGATTGTAGGAACATAATGGCTTGATAAATAACTCTGACAAGGGTTGCAGGAACCAGTGACGAACCTATTAAGGCGCAAGGAGGTGCAGCTGCACCTCTTCTTGCTGGAAAAGCCATAAGATGTGCTGCATATTGCAGCTCTGCTTTAAAGAAAAAAAAGCAAAAAAAAAAAAAAAAGGAAACTTGCTGCCATTTATTCTGCAGGGCCTCCATGATTCCTTATTTAAATGTGATTGAGAGTTCTCTTTATTTAATTGGGCTTTAATAGGGCTTGTACAATTCCTTATTTAAGTGAGATTGGTAATTCTCTTTATAAAGGACCAATTTAACATCACCCAATTTTATCAAAGTGTGCGTACATCACCCTCTTTCAAATAATCTGGCTAGTTCAAATCCTTCTTCAAATAATTCAGGTAGTTCACATCATCCCTTGAATAATTCGGATAGTTCAAAAAGATCGGAGGTCACCGAGTTGGATGAAATATTGGCTAATCTTCTAGCAGACCATGAGCTTAGACCTTCAATGACTTGTTATAATCCAAAATTTTGAGGACAAATATGAATAGCTTATCTACGAAGTGGTCCTTGACCAAAAATAAAATAAAATACAAAGGGGTCCTTGTTAGCCTAAAATGACAAGACCCGACCCAAATTCCATTTTGGAATCTGGTCGAACCCCTTGCATGTCCGACACTTGGCAGGTGCAGTGCACGAATGACCAAAATACCCTTTTTGCGATGAACCACAAAATGAAAACACACTTAAGAGTTTAACTTCGCCAGAAAACTGACAGAGTCTCCCTAAAAACAAACATTTCTCAACATTCCTTAACTTGAATCTGACCATGCATAATCTTTCAAAACTATTCTCAAACTGCATTCAAATATGTACAACATACTATTGAGAAAACTAGTATCCACAATTCATCGATTTAAAGCCACCGAGTATATATTTGAATATAGACATACAATCAGGCATTTAATTAATTCCTTATTCATGCCAAAACCCAATTATCCAAGCCATTCCCAACTCCACACAATTAAACATAATATAACATGCTTGGAAAGTAAAAGCGATTGCATAATAATTCATAAACATTTAATAAAACTCTCAAACTATAATACCATTTTAAAACAAACCTCAAATTACAATTACAACTACTAAAAGGCCTTAATCGAGCCGACAAAGCTCGCTATCTAAGTCAATTGGGCTTGTAGGGCCCATGACCTCAATTTGTTATATGACAATTCCTATTCGTCCATAACCAAAAGTTCAGCCTATTCTAGAAGTCCCGTCACAATCCAACGGTCGATTGACCTCGATTGTGGAATTTGACCAATTGGGTCCACGGAGCCCACAACCTCTGATTTTCGGTTTGAAAGTTCTTATAAGTCCAACAAGGTCTACGTAACACGTCTCGAGAATTTGGTCTCGATCAAGCGGTCGAATCACTCTCGAACGTACGATCGGACGGTAATAAGTTAGAATCATTGATTCAGGGTATCCGGGGCTCCAATTCTCAATCAACTAGTTCCTACACGATCCTAGAAGTACAAGGAAAAACATATGTGAAATTGGGACCGATCAAACGGTCCAAACTTATCGAACTCGAATATCGCATAATAAATGCAATATCCATTCGACTGTCAAACAATAACCAAATCCAAATCCGATCGAACCGTCGTGCTCATGATGACAAGGGTAACAATTTAGAACTCAATGGGCTGCCACACCGTGGCCCACACACCGCTCGTAGTGCATGGGTGTCTGCAACTGAAAATCTCCAAATCACCGGCCAATACCTCTGCCAACATATTCACACTAACTAGGAGATCAACTTTTGTTCTTTAACAACGACCAAAAACTGGTCGGAACTAGCCGAATTGAAAGTCTTGCGCGTAGAGAGAGAGAGGGGCTGACTGGGCATTTTAAAACCCAACTTTGAAAATTTTTCGATTGTGCCACTGCACTTCTGTTTACCACAACTTCTTCATTATAACTCCGATTTGAGTCCACTACGTGTCTACAAACTTGTGAGAGCGAGCTCTACGAAATGGTGCCACTCAAATCCCCAAAATATTTCCATATCGAAACGTGACTAAAGTGACCCTACAATTGTAAATCCACAATTAAATAATCAAATGAACAGTGATTTTTGGGACAAAGTGTTACATGGAAGCCAAAATGACATTCCCCAAACACTTATAGGGGAGAGTAATCGACCTTTTCATGATATCAAACCTCATCGGCAACAATTGTATGTTAATTGTAATGTTTTTTTTTCAATCAATTATGAATAGCATTAGTATTGGTTAAATTATAAGGATATTTAGTTGTCAATATTTTGTTGTTGTTGAGCTTTTAGCCTTTAAAAATTACACCTTCGTGGGTCCTCTAGTGGCAAGAACATATGTGAGGAGTAGTGAGTAAATTTAATTTTTATTTTAAATGTTTTTTGTCATTAACAGTAGTTATATACAAAGATAAAATAGATTATTCGTATTTAAAATTAATGTGGGGGTCAAAATAGCAAATTGTGGGTTCAAATAAAATCACCATTTGTGTTTTCTTTTACCCGATTCTACATGTAACCTTTTTAACCCAAGTTTTAATCTCAACCATCCATATAGATCTAGCGGTTTAATTTTCCTTCCGTATTCATGGCTCGCAAACAAGCGTCCGCAAGAGAGGATTTTTCTTCACAACTCTCGCTCACTCCCACTCTCCTAAGCCCTCTCTCTCTCTCTCTCTCTCTCGCTCGCTAGCTACGAGAAATGGTGGTAGCATCAGCTTTCTCAGCGCCACTGAGCTTCTCATTCGCTTCTTGCCACAGAACCTCTTCTCTTCATTTGTTTTCTCTCAGGTACAAACCACACAACAGAAACTCATACAACCAATTTTTAATTTTCGTGTGTATATATATACATAATTGCGTATTATTTATTCATTAATTTTTCTGGTGTTATGCAGAAACCCATCGTCGAAGTCCACAGTTTCTGCCTTGCAGAGTCCGTACGGAGATTCGTTAACAACTGGTAACTTTTTTTTTTCTTTTCTATTTTACTAATTACTCTTTAATTAGAAATTCTTAGAACTACTAAATTTCTCTTCCCAAATTACAATTTCATGTATACCCAGCTGTATTTCTCTGCTTATTTCTCCTGAAGCAGTTCAATTTCAGTTCACAAATATGTGTGTGCTTGTGCGTATGTAATTACATATCTATGGCTATATATCTGTGCTCATAATTCAGAGTTAATAAATTATTTTTGCACACTACAATTTTTGCAGAGTAATTAATTGTAAACGTATTGCTGTGTTCAGGATTATCTAGTAGAACTTGTGGGTCACCTCTAAAGCTTGACGTGAAGGATTTTGGTGATACTAGTACAAGGTGTATAGCTCGTGCCCTTTTGCTCAATGGGTTTCATCTACTTTTCGTTGTTTTTTCAAATTTCTTTTCAATTCTATCTGGTGTTTTGTTAGTTATTAACTGATTTCGGTTGAACTATATTTGTATTGATTTTGCATATAATATATTATTGTAAGGGGTGAATGTATCTTTAATAGAATAAGTTGAGAGCGTTTTGTGATTGTTACATTGATCAGGTCGGAAATTATGTAAAACTCTTGAAAACAAATGCACATATTGGTTCACTGATGAATGATTGATGAAAACTGGATAGAGAGTAAAGCATTTTAGCTGGGCAATGATAATTTTGAAACTCGTTAATAATACAATCAGAAAATTAGTGTATATTCTATTATTTAGGTCAAGAATCTTGAATTGTATTTATGGCTAATATGTTCTATGATGTCCATTATTCTGTTGGGTTTTAAATTTGTGAATCTTTTGATTTGTATTTTTAGTTATGGTGCAATAGAAGCCAGAAAAGGGAATCCAGCCATACTTCCAGCTGTGATGACCCCTGGTGGACCTTTGGACCTCTCATCTGTATTGTTCAGGAATCGCATAATCTTCATTGGGCAGCCAGTCAACTCATTGGTGGCTCAACGAGTCATATCCCAACTTGTTACTTTGGCTACTGTTGATGAGAATGCGGATATTCTGGTGTGCTTATACTTTTATGTTGCTCTCTACCCTCGCCCCCTTGCAATTGATTTGCCCTGGCTAAGTTAATATGTCGAAGTCCGTTTCTTTTACAGCTTGTGACTTTGTCCTGTAACATGTCAGGTGTATTTGAACTGCCCTGGTGGGAGTACATACTCTGTGTTGGCAATTTATGACTGCATGTCTTGGGTAATGTCATGAAGTTTCCTTCTCATCCGTTTTTCTTTTCTAGTTTTGCTCACATTTCCTTGCTCTCTGCTTTATTCCATTTTTAATTATTCTTATTTGTTGACATTATGAAATTGTCGAACTGTGATATTGTGGTTTGGTGAATAAATCACCAATCTTTCAAAACCAAGATTTTACATGGAAAAGGGAAAAACCACAAGACCTAGTGCACAAGTAAATCCACTATGACAATAAGCACTATACAAGACTCACCCAATGGTCTTATGCAAGCCCCATGACTCTCACTAGCCTTTCATCCTCGACACCTTCCAAGCTCAGGCTATGGTTATATTCTTCTGTAGTGTTTAGAAAACCTAGCCAATGTAGACCTTTTAATCTGGGAATAGATTAAACCACCATTATATTCTCACTGTTAAATGAAGCAACCAGCGAAATATAGTGGTAGTTCAGTCCAATAGTTCACGGCTTAAAGGGTATCTGCTAGGTTTTCTAAACCATACAGAAGATTATAACCACAAACTGACTGCACCAATGAAGAAATGATTTTGTATTTTAAAAATTGTATGCTGTTTGGACTAAATGGTTCCATACTTTATCAGATCAAACCTAAGGTGGGAACAGTGTGTTTTGGAGTAGCAGCAAGCCAAGGAGCACTTCTTCTTGCTGGTGGAGAAAAGGGAATGCGCTATTCGATGCCAAATGCGCGAATCATGATACACCAACCACAGAGTGGATGTGGGGTATGAATTCCCTTTTAGTATATCTTACCCAATTTAGTATAAGAGGATAGGAAGCTTTGAATTAACCATTATCTTTTTCTTCCAGAACTTGGATGGATTTATAGTGGTTGTGACAAATGTTTCTGTATAATGCAAAAATTTCCAAATTAAAGTAAATGGTTTATATTGGCTATATTACAAGAAGTAAATGTGAATTGTTGTTTGATGTTCTGTAGTCGTAGGTAACACTAAATCCCTTCCTCTTTTATGCTGTTATCAGTTTTTGTACCATATTAAGATTAGTTTGTAGCATAATTAGGATTATACATAATAAAAATTTGGTAAGCATATGTAAAATCTCAAATCTCAACGAGCAATTAGAGGGTTTTTCTTACTGATTTTCATGCATACTTGACATGGAAATAACTTAGTTATATTGTTCACATATGATTCCACTAATTTAGCAAGGTGCGAAGATCTGAAAGTTCAGTATAATTATTTTTTGTTTTATGCTGATCAGAAACAAAATGTTGTAATTTTGTTTCACAATAGAAGTACTGGGAAAAAAAATTCATATTATAAGAGAGTTTCCATTTTTTTTTTTTAATGTTCTCTATTCTGATTAATACTATTAAAGAACAGCTCAAAGCACAATATTTATTAGTCCTTTTACTAATGCCTAAATTCCTAAATGTTCTTTTTGAGCCTTGCATATGCTTGAGAGGATAAATCACTATATTGGTAGCTTCAGAATGCCTTACATGCTGACAGAAATGCCAGATTCTCTAGTCTCTTTATTGGTTCTACCAAGAGTGTGGTTAAGTATTGTTTCATACTCAAGGAGGGTTTTGAGTACCAACCATCAAACATTGGGGTGGAATTGGGGTCGAGCTGCTCACCAAGAGGTTTTGAGTTCGATTCCCACCAACAGGTTGGGGTGGGCAGGCCAATTCCCTAGAGATGAAAGCGTGTAAGTGCGTGACATCATGAGGGTGGCCTGGGCACCCTTTTGTCTGGCTCACGTGGGGGGAAGTGAGAAGATCTCTTAATCTATAACCAATTTTTGTATTAAAATATTAATGTATGATTTACAAGTGGGAAGAAGAAATACTACTGTGAGGACATGACTTCATGTGTTTGTATCTGTTTTTATTTATATATTTTAATACTTCTGGACCACCCTACGGCCATGAAACATCGGACTTTGAACCTAGCTCACAAGTCACCTCTCAATAGTAAATGGACCTAACAATCTCATAACCTAACTATTTGGCATGTACAGTCAACAAATTGAAAGGGTTGTCTGAGACCTTATGCTATCGATTTGTTTCAAATTCATGAATTCTTTGTGCATTTTTTTTTTCCCTAAAATAAAAAAGAATTTCCTATATATTACACGATCTGTTTTGTTTAAAATCCATAAATTGATTTTGCATTTGCTGATTGTAGGGTCATGTGGAAGATGTGAGGCGCCAAGTGAATGAAGCAGTTCAAACTCGCCATGTCAGTGTTTTCTGCCTTCTTAGTTTCATTCTTCAGACAATTTCTTAACCATTATATATTTAATTTTCAGTCTAATTGACTTCAATCAAGCTGAACCGGAATGAACCAGTTCCGTATGAACTTTTACTAATTGATTCAAAATTTAAATGTGGTAGACTTCTACAAGTTGAATTCAAGTGTTGAGAATTGCTGCCTTACAGGGCTATTAGGGTAATTGAAATTTAGGTTCAGCCCTGTTACAAACCTTGGTTATCCAGAGCATCTCTCTTTGGTTAATATTTGAAAAAATTGGAATCTTTTAGAATTTTACAATTTGGAAGCGGATGCTGAGAACTGTTGCCTCACAGGGCTATTAGGGAAAATGAAAATTAGGTTCATCCCTGTTCAGTGCTGGGTTGTTAGAAACAAATTCAGTGTGCCATTAGTTTGTCTTCATTTAGTGACAGACAAACCTTTGGTTGTCCAGGGCATTTGGTGGTCTATATGTATTCAAATAATTTTCGATAATAATGCCATGATCACCATTTTGAAGAAGCATGGATATATTGTCAGCAGAAGCACCTACGATGAAGGGGTGTCTCTATTCTTGCTGAGCTATTTTTCCTATGCTTACTGGTCCAAAAAGTCACATAGGAAAGAAATAGGTTGGAAGCTCAAAATCATTCTTGGGCGTGAGCCTCATGCACTGGACATCCCCTTATGCTTGGAAGGCTATGCACCCGTGATTATTGCTTTTCAATACTGTGCTCAACATGTCCTCAGTTTCCATACCAACTATTTCTCTGTGCTTTATTTAGTCAAATTTGAGTGCATAGTTGTGTGCTTCATATTAAGCCTTTTAGATGTATTTGATGCAGAAAGTCGACAATATGTACGTTGCTTTTACTGGCCAATCTCTAGAGAAAGTGCAACAGTACACTGAGAGGGATCGTTTCTTATCTGTTTCTGAGGTAATATTGCTATCTCATGTCTTTAATTAAAGAGTTTTGTAAATTGGTAGTGACATAAATTGTTAAATATGAGGAGAAATGTTTGGTTCCCCTCTCCCAACTTTTCCAAGCTTCATTCGAATTGGAAGGGAAGGAAAAGGGGGAACAAGAAATTTTAGCAGAGAAGGGAGAAAACAGAAGGAAAGTCTGGTAACTTTTCTAATGTTTTTGTAAGTTGTTTTCCATGCTTAAATTTCAGTGGTCAATTAAATCGGTATGTTTATAAAAGGTTGTGTAAGAAAATTTCGTGCTCAGTGTACTCGGTGCATAATATAATCTATTATGACAAAGAACAATTACAGAATTATCATAAACAGCTTTTAACCAAATTAGATTATACTTTTCTAGCATCTAATACTCCACTACATATCTACTCAGCTTGGTGTGGTAACCTTGAGCTTTCTGTTGCTTTTTATTGCAGGCAATGGAATTTGGGCTTATTGATGGCGTGTTGGAAACAGAATATTGAATTCAAAGTTTTACCATTTCATGTTTGCTGTAAAATTGATAAAGTGGGCTGCATTTACAAATTATGATCGGCAATTTGTTGTTCCATTAGTTTTGAATGCCATTCTATGAAGTTGTGACTGTCCATTAAAAGGAAAAAATAAAAAGAAGTGATTTTGGATGATGGATTCTTTAAGAGGAGTTTGGCTACAAAAGTATGGCCAGAGGGAAAAATAAAAATAAAAAAGCCAGATGAGGAAATGTATTTAGGGGTTTTACCATGAAAGGACAAATAGGAAGGCAAAATGTTAAAATAGTCCAGCTCCTCCAAAATTGGACAAACCGGTGACAAGACCGGTTTGTCTAATTTGTGAAAAGGATTTTTTGTAACATTTGCTGATGTATTTATACTCGGGGTTTTTGTTTTTGGTTTACTGATTTACTACTATCTTATGACAAAAAATCACATTGTCATTCGCTAAACTTAGAGGGTCTTTAATACATTTAACACAATGTATTGTTGAATGAAAGTTATTTCTCTGATCAAAACGAAAGAAACCTTTAACTACATTGTAAAAAACACTCGAAATAAAAATATACAAATTTATAAATAAACCCAATACTAGACATGTATTTATAAAAAAACTCAAGCACTATTTAGACATGGGTTTTTTTTATAATTTTAACCTCCATTTTGGGTGTTTTAATGAAACTCCCATAAAAATATTTGACAAAGAAGCTCTAAATAAATTTTAAAATGATCAAACCTTGACAGCCATAGCCGCCTTATTATGGTTGATTTTCGGATGGATGGGATCATAATGAGGAGATTCTAATTCAATATAAAAAAAAATTAGGAATTTTAACATTCATTCAGATTTGAAAGATAGTTGGTTGAAAATTTTAAAATGCCCAATGATTCTAAAGGGTAAAATTGATTCAAAACCGAAAAAATCATATGGCAAAGCTCAAAAAGCTATTATATATAATTACTTAGATTTTTTTTTAAGAACAAAGGGGAGATTTTATTAACCACGAAATCGATACAAAGTAAAGACTAGCATGTTAAGAGTGGCCTAGTTAAAACTTTCACGCGAAAAACCCCAATATAAAATAATTTTTCTATGTCTATTATTATTAAGGCTCATAAGTGTTTATAACAAAAGCGTTTTAATTATAAAAATTTAGAATTTTCATAAAAAATTAAAATGCTTCGTGGAAAAGCACTGGGGAGTACTTCTTGAATAAGCACATAGCAGGTGCTTCTCAGAAGCGCTTCTATGACCGAAGTGTTTCTAAACTTTTCTGCAAATCTTTGTCAAAAGCGCTTTTAGTTATCAAAAAACGCTTTTTGCCCTTCCAAAAACACTCTCAAACAGGCCCTTAGCTGAACATGAAATTAGTCATTATATATAGTCTACTTTTACAACCCGAATATATTTCAAAATTTAGAAATTTTGGAATCTTAGATACATTCTAATTCCTTTTTTTTTTAACTCGGAATTTTTGGATTTTATAACTTTCGGATGTAGGAATTGATATAGGCTCGCCAAAATAAAAAATATTCAGATTGTAGTCGAAATCGGAATTTCCAATCAACTTTTAACCCCCCAACTCCAAAGTTGAGGAGCCAGAGGACGCGCGGCACCATCAACTTGTTGGCGAGTTTTGTTTGACACAACTTATGAGCTTCTTCCAATTTGACAAGAAGACCAACCTGAATCAAAAGCATAGTGATCATCTTCAAACAAAGCACTGAGAGAAAATGGAGGACAAGGGGAAAGGAAACGAAAGATGGAACGGAGCCATAAGCAATCTGACAGAAATGTCCTTCAATTTGGAGTCACTCCAGAAGCTACTCCTCAAAAAGGCTGTCTTTGTTGACGAAGAAACCTTTGCCAAAGCCTCGCTTTGTTCCGAACAAGCACGAACCATCAAGGTTTTTGGCTTTATTCAACTCTTTATAAATATGTATATTTTTTAATTAATTTTACAGTCTGGGTTTTCATTTTTGTATGCAATCAGGTGAATTTTGTTGTGCAAATCTTGTTGAGAATATTAGGTTCTTACTTGTATAAGTTTTTTTCTTCTCTGATAATTTTGGGTCTCACTCTAGGCTGGACAATGATTTTCCCTTTAAAAAAAAAATTTTAATTTTATAATATTTTATGAATATTAAGTTTAAGCATCTGGCGTTTTGATAGTCTTGATCAATATATGTTGAAGAAGGGTGAAGCCCTGAATTTAAGATCTGGGCGTTAACCTTTCTTTATACTCTTTGTATACAATTGTTATAGAACGGATGATAATGCTAGTTTTGAGTAGCCAAGTTATCCAGAACTAGTTTTTTCTAGGTTTCTGGCCTGAGGAAGAAGTTTTCTTTTAATCGCCCACATTTGGAGGGATCATGCACATGAATTTGAATTTTTGTAACGAATGAAGTAAAATACCCTCTTCTGTGGATCTTATTAACAGTCCTGTAGACAATTTCCACCTGCAAGCAACCATTATCCTTGCTTGTCAAGCCTGCTTGGTTAGGGACTGGGCGTGTAGTGTCATGTTTATTAGAGAGGAATATGGTGGCCGATTGCTTGGCTGAGCTGGGTTCTATTTTTATATGTGGTCTTCCCCTTGTTTCCCTCTGCTGTTCTTCTGTTGGGTCTTTTTTGGTTGAGAAACTTATTGGGGTCAGTCATCTTAGAGATGCTTGTTAGTTCTTTTTGATTTAGACCTTTTAGGCTCCGGCTACCACCAAAAATTTAAATACCAAAAGATGTTATTTCTAGAAATATCTAATTTTGTAAAGTAATTTTGCCGGCATGTGTTTTGAGTTCTTCAGTTTTGTGGCCATTTTAGAAAGAGCTGATTGAAGATGTGTATTTAACAAACTTTTGATGAATGTGGAACTACTTTTATATTGTATTAGCAATTCCTTTCGTGAAGCCTTGATGTTCATTTACCAACAACATATTAAAATCAGGCTTGATGCTATGGCTGTGAGATTCAACTAAACGATCTAGCTGAAAAGCATTTTATTTTCTTGCGTACCATTGAATTTTATATTTCAGTGCTGTGCAGTCTATTAATAGCATTCTTATGTACCAATAGAAGTGAGACCGATTCCATACTTCATTCTACGAATTGGTGTGTTTTATGTTTAAAAGCTTTCTTTCTGTCTAGGTTCTTGAGCAAAGAGTAGAAACTTTGGAGAGAGAACTTGATGCTGCCATTACAGCTGCTGCTCGCGTTCGTTCAGAAAAACGACAGGCTGAGGCAGCAGAAAAGGCTGCTGAATTACATGCACAGGAAGTTACAAAAGAGCTCGAGAACACCTCAAGTATGTGCAATCCAAATATCTCCTTTTTACCTTTTATTTGTGCTGTGAGTATTTGTAGGCTTACAAATTGTAAGTTCCTTGAGTATAAGAAGTCTGATTCTATTTTGTAGTAAATGGTTCTGTGTTAGCAGTAATCACCAACACCAATATTGACTTTCACATCTAGCGAAACCCGGACAGATTAATATCCTCATAGCTTGTTATGTCCTCCTTACTAACTGAAGAACCATGGGCCGCTAAATTTGTAATGGCAAGGATTTTTGTTGAATGGCCTTAAATTAGGACTAGAGATAAATAAATAGCACATCTGCAGTTACATAGGCTTTTAAAAGGAGATTGATACTTCCAAATTAGTTCCAAGCTGCACCCATAAGAAAATAGTATTCCAAACAATTGAAGGGTGGTGCTTCAGCCTACTTTTGTGGTTTTTTAAAGCATTGAAAAGGGGAACCATTTGGGTCCGACATTTTTGTGTAACATGGAAACAACAGCAGAAATAGTCTCTTTTGGATTCTTGTGAGATATGAGTCCCACCAACCTTGTTTTAGATGGGAACATCAGCTGAATATCTCCTGGGGTTCCTTGTCAAGCTTAATCCAATCTTTCTGGCTCATACATTTATGTACAAGTTTCCTTAAGGCTCTGAAAGACCTTTGCTTTCGCTCACTCCTACAACCTTCCTCTAATACCAGTTGCTAGGAAGTTATGGTCCAACTACCAAATTCCCTAGCCCAAAGATCACAGTGACATACAAACACAATCACAAAGAAAACACTAAAAGTAGCAAGCACAACCATAGAAATACAGGATTTACTTGGTTCTCGGTCAGATTGGGCTATACTCGTTGACAATGATCCACCTTCAAAAGAAGAAGATTTAGGAAATAGTCTTTCCCGAACTCTAAAAAATACTCTCATCTCAACCTATTTGCAATAGAGAATCCCAATACACAACCTCACAACTCCCTAAATGCTAAACTCTCTCAAAGAGTCACTCTAAATTCTCTCTAAGTCGATGTATTGTGATTAATGCTCTAGAAGCCAATTTATAGGCTCCAAAATTCTCAAGTTGCAACTGAAAAAGGAAGCCAAATCCAAATTGGAAACTGAAATACAAGAAGGAACAAACTTAAAGGAAGTCACTATAATTGTCTTTTTAATTTTGCCTCCTGTACACGTCCAAACACATCTTCTTTTGTATTTCTTTTGTCCTCCAATAAAATTCTTGTTACCTATAGAAACAAGAAAGTGATGACTGTACCTCTGAAACTGTGCCCACGTACTTGGCACAGTACCATTTTTCATGAAAAATATAAGAGACTTCACCACAAAGGCCATTTCAGTACAAGAACTGAAGTTCATGGGGACCATGTGAGCCAAATTGAAAGTCAGGGATGATACTGAGAAATGGGCCAAAGTTCCAGTTCGGTGGTGTATTTATCCTTCTATATTTGTTTAAGTCTCTAATCCAAGTCTTCTCTGGATTTGATAGGATAGTTCCAATCTATGAGTAAACTTTGTTAAACTAGAATTAGGAACCCCATTGGGCAAAAAATTGTTTCCAAAGTACATATAAGCTTTACGTTTTTGTGCATTATGTATTTAGGCTTAATGTTATCATAAACTTTTGAGCACACTGGGTGAGATATGTCTCCCTTTATATCTCTAGCAGAGTTAATAACCCTTCGTATTTATTTTCTCATGAGCAGTATCAGGGAAAAAGGCTTGAGTATCTTACATCTTCCTAAAATTGATTCAAGTGGAGTGCTCAAATTATTTACTAGTGAGGGTTTCCCCAAGCTCCAATTTGATTTTCCCCAAATAGTTCCAATTTTGCACACGATTTTTTATTTTCCTTTTTTTGTTGTTGAAATGTTAAGAAACATCTAGTTTGTTGAACTACATCTTTTGGGGTTCTATTTTTAAGGATGGAGAAATTTAGGTCTTCTTTCTGCCCTTTGATTGTGTTAATGGCTTCATGAATGAAAACATTCATGAATTTACGTTTCCTTTATAATGCTGATTTTTTTTTTCTTTGGGGTCCTTATCAACAAAATTATTTTGGTGGTGCTGTAGAATATTGTAGCTGTTTCATTGGGTTCCATATCATTTGGCTGACGACTGTTTGACTTTGAAGTTAAGTTAATAATACTTTTGGCATGAAGCTTTTACTGTTACCCAACTAAAGCATTAATGATACGGAAATCAATTTTGAAAGACTGGAATACAATTGGACACCATTCCACCAGTTATCATTTGAGAATAAGCATTGTCTTTGCTGAATGCATATAGAAGAAAAACTTGTTTTCTGGAGGTATTGTAATAATCTGATTATTATTGGTAGAGATAGGTTTGGATCTATCAATTTAAATTTAAATACATTGGTGTAAGCTTGATATACAATGTTGGCCCGTTCTCTGATAGCCTAAGCTTTTTGGGCGAGTGGCTGTCTAACATGGTATTAGAGCTTTTCCTTGTAAGTGGTCCTGAGTTCGACTCTCGTTTCCCACTTCTTTGTTGGTTTGCAGGGTGTATGCTGGGGCTACACCTATATATATTTGTCTCTCTTCTCCTATTGGTCTGCCTCTCCACTTGCAGGATGAGCGTGCACGTGAGGGAGGGTGTAAACGTGATATACGTTGTTGGCCCATTCCCTAATAGCTTTAGCTTATCGGGCTAGTGGTTTTCTAACAATTGGAACCAGAGGTGTGGTATGTGTGATGAAAGTCATATGATACAATTTTATTATTTGGTGCAGAGGTATTTGAGCTGCACATGGAAGAGTTGCGGGCAAAGCAAGAAGAAATAGTTAAGCGTGATAAGGAAATCAAACTCTTGGAAGCTATAATTCAGACGCTTGGGGGAAAGGAGTCGCATTCGAGAAAAGGGTAGAAAATCTGTCTTGTGAAATTTAGTATCAAGTTGGTCCTTCTCTTTCCCTTGTAAATTTATATAGAGGAACAACACAATTTGTGCCCTGTTAAACATAATAATAAAGTGCTTCATCTTCCTGTTATTCAGAATTCCTCTGGCTTTTATCCAACTATTTTCTTTGTTTTCTCCTTTAATTTTTACGAATAAAATCCAACAATTAATTATAAGTTTTTTTTTTTTTGCCCTTTTGGACAAAGGATAGGATATGTACAAGATACTTTTACAATACAGCCCACCAGCTTTTGAAGGAAAAACCTAGATCTATATTGGCCAACAACAACCAGTCTGCTTCCTTTCGTGAGTTTTTGAAGATGAAAACCCTATATTGCCCACCATATGTGCTGTTTGAAGGCTTTTCTAATTTCTTTTCTATTATTTTAATGACATACACGTGTATATAATAAACGTGTAAGCTACAGTTTTGATTGTTTGCCCACCATATGTGCTGTTTGCTTCCTTCCACGAGTCTTATTTGCTATGTACTCCCTAAATTTTTTAGCTAGCTCACCCATAAAATAATTCATGGTTCACAAGTCAATATATCCACAATGAAGCTACAGCCCCACAAGACCAAATGTTATTCATGTGAGTCAAATTTGAAATCTCCTCCAACTAAGTAGAAGTAAATACCACTAGATCGAATGCTTTAATTTGAATTATAAGACAAGCTTAATAAAAAATGAAAAAGAGAGAAGATTTATTATTATTATTAGAAAATTAACAATTTATTTTGCAACATATATTATTATGATTATTATTAGTATAATTTTCATTCTCATGCATATGATGATCATTGACCAACCAAGGAAAGCAACGTGGCCAAGTAGTCTCCAGACAAACCCATCCCACCGCACCCACCCGCCTCTCTCTCTCTCTCTCTCTCTCTCTCTCTCTCCCATCGCCCCAAAACACCCAGAGAAAAGACCCAGATTAAAGAAATTTAAATAAAAAACCCAACCCAAACCCAGATAAAACTGTTTTGTCATCAAAGAAAACAAGAAGAAGGAAATCGAATCCTAATGAAATTTTTGTTTTGCTGTGGTTTTGATTTGAGTTTCAACTTTCCCCTGATTTTGGTTTTCAAGAGAAGATCAACGAATTGTTAATGGGTTCAAGAATCTATTTTTTGTGAAAACCATTGATCAAGGAGGGTAGATGCTTGTGTTGCTATCGATTTTGGTCCTCCAAAATTAGCATACAGATGTTTGAAGATATATTTGGGGTTTGGAACTTTTGTGGTTGGAGTGGAGATGACACTGGGGCTAGGGTTGAGTTTTTTTTAAAGCAGTGGTTCGGATTTTTGTGGCTGGAGTGGAGATAACAGAGTCGGCGAGCTAGGGGCTGGATTTATTTTTTTTTGGTCGGAGGGGAAGAAGATGAATCGAGTTGCAGACAGAAGTCGAGTTGCAAGAGAGAAGAAGAAGAATCGAGTTGCAGTGCTCGAGGGATAAACAGCGTTTATAAAAAACCGCAGTTTTCTCTTTCTTCCTTCACCGGCTGTACAGGTTGGTGGGATTCAGTTTCAGTGTTTATTAACAGCCGTAGATTCAAAGTGATCTAATGGCTGAAATTTGGGCGCACGGGGCATTGTAGAATTTGTCTTGTTAATCAAGGTCCAATATCCTAAAGAGAAAGGGATTCCTAAAAGGAAATTGGTTTAGGTTTTCTTTTTCTTAATTCAACTCCTCTATATAACCCCACTCTCTCATAACTAGTTTCGCTCAAAGCTCCCGTTGGTGTGGTTTAGAAGTTCCTTGTTCCAAGCTTTCTTCTCCTCCTCTTCCTCCTCCAAACCAAGATGAAGCTCATCATGAAGCTCTTCGGCTGCGGTTTCAACTCCTCCGAATGCAAAGAAACGGTGGAGACAGTGGTGGTAAAAGCGCGATTCTTGCAAAAGAAGAAACAAGATGAGGTGGCGAAGATGAAGAGTGACATCGCAAGTCGCCTTCGCGCCGGTGAAGACCCCATTGCCAGCCCTGCTCATGTCCTGATCAAACGGGTGATAAGAGAGCAGAACGTCTCGGTTGCGTATGAATTCATCGAGGCTTTCTGCGATTTGATTGTGGACAGAATGTCGACCATCAAAGAGGTGAGGGAATGTCCAGAGAACTTGAAAGAAGGGATAAGTAGTCTAGTCTTTGCAGCCAAAAAGTGCTCTCATGAGATTCCAGAACTGGTGACACTTAGGAATATTTTCAGGAAGAAATATGGAAAGACTTTTGTCTCTGCGGCTACGAACATACGACCTAATTGTGGTGTGGATACCATGATGATAAAGAAGCTTGCAGATACAAATCCTCAAAGTGACGAAAAAATGAAAGTTGTGCAAGAAATAGCCGACAAATACGGTATTCATGGATCATGGGTAGAGATTGCAGGAAACAACTGCAATGCTTTGGTCAAAGTATAGAAGACCACAAACGTCATAGCTACCAATTTAGCTCAATGTATAGATTGATCACTATTACCTTTTTTTTCCCCTTTCTTTTAACTCTATAAATTTCCTTGTTGTCACACTCTTTTCTTTTAACTCTATAAATTTCCACTCGTTAGCATTCTTCAAATTATAAACCCAAAATTGGATTCTTTGAATCAATCATGAGACTACTCCACGGAGAAAAAAAAATTCAAAAAAAGCCCAAAAGATAGTTCTAAAAAATAAGTTTCAGTTCCTCATATTGCTATAGCCAGTCTCTTTAATAAGGTTATTGACTTTTCAACTCCTTTCTATGCAGATTTCCTAAGAGTAAGATTAGTAATCTTTTATAGATAACGGAAGCATTCCTTTAGTTCTTTGTTAACCTCTATATTCTGGTCTCTAAAGAGGCTCACAAAGAATCTACCTCTCTTCATCGCGTCTTGGTGAACATTGTTAAATTCTTGTTTTGCAACTAGGATGTACATGAGGCAATAAATTAGAAGAGCTTTGAAAGGTTGCACTCGGAGTACAACAAACAAGCTCGGAAGGGTTTTTCACTTACGAATTAGAGTTGAATATGGTGAGTAGGGTGTAATTATTAAAATTATATTTGTTTCACAATTCAATATATCATTTTTGGTCATTTTATATTAGGATAAGTAAGTAATTCAATAAATAGTTTGGTATAGGGTGTACTCAGTTAATTTTAGGGTTCATTTAATAGAACTCTTCTTTTTTATTATTTTAACACGTGTATATAATAAACGTGTAAGCTACAGTTTTGATTGTTTGCTTCCTTCCACAAGTTTTTTGGTTTTGGTTTTTTTTTTTTCCTGCTACACTCCCTAAATTTTTTAGCTAACCCACCCATAAAAAAATTCATGGTTCACAAGTCAATATATCCACAATGAAGCCACAGCCCTGCAAGACCAAATGTTATTCATGTGAGTCGAATTTGAAATTTTCTCCAATTAAGTGGAGACAAATACCACTAGACCGAATGCTAGTTTGAATTATAAGACAAGCTTGATAAAAAATGAAAAAGAGAGAAGATTTATTATTATTATTAGAAAATTAACAATTTGTTTTGCAACATATATTATTATGATTATTATTAGTATAATTTTCACTCTCATGCATCATGACGATCATTGACCAACCAAGGCAAGCAACGTGGCCAAGTAGTCCCCAGAAGTATCACTCTTTATATCCTGAACCAAAGGGACACTATTCTTGAGTTGATACTGTTCCATTATACTCTTCATGTCAACCTCCGCTCGAGTTGCTACAACTCTGGTCAGAGTCTCCTCCGTCGTTCCAAGGCCCTTCATCGACAGCCGGAGAGCTTTCTCATAATACTTTTCCGGGCATGTCAAGCATTTTATGGTGGCTCTCACTAACCCAAGGTATTCATCCTTTGGCTTTTTCTTCAGGTCCTGGAGGGAGAAAAAAAAAAACAGAACTCATATAATAAACAGTAATGAACAATCATTTAAAAAGCAAAAGATAAATTAATATAATACGTTTTTTCTCCAATCACTCTCTCTTTCTATCCTCAACATTAACTGTTATAGCCATCCATGTACGTATAAGAGCAGTTATCCGTGCACATGAGTTCTTGTATTTAAATTTTCCTCCCCAAATTGTGTTTATATAAAAAATATGTGTGTGCATACAGTCACCATTAATTAATTAATCGATTGCGTGTGTATATATATATATATATATGTATTGAGATTTCTTAAGTTAAACATACATGTCTATAGTATGATGACTATTGGCAGTCTAAAATTGTCATCATGCATTATTTTTTAATAATAAATAAATAACGAGTATATGATGACTATTTTGGAGTGTGAATAAAAACTGCCGGTGCATATATTTTTGCAAATATTATTAAATAGCGAGCTAGTAGAACCTTGTTGATAGGATGGCCAAATTGGTCGTTATAGACTTTGAATGTTGCATTCAGTTGTGCTTTGCTCCTAGTAGTTAGAATTCTGATGAGCTCATCATGATTATAAGCCTTTTCAGATATTTTCTCTTGAAGTATGTTAGCCTCTGAATTCGCCACCGTCATATCAACCTCAGCTCCCTCGTACCTGTAAGTACTCGCAAGAGGTACCAATAGCTTGCCACGCAAGGACAAAAAATTAAAAAAATCTAGAATAAAAAATCTAGAATAGAATATTAATTACGCAGTTTATCTTTTTCTTTTTTATATAAATCAATGTAACTTTAAATTTAAGAAACCTAGAAAAAAGTTGGCAAGTATAATAAAATTAGATCAAGTTCTACACTACATATTAATTAGATTGATCTTTTTCTGAGTTTCTAGTCCATGTTTGCAATATAGCACATAATCATCTTACGATGTCAGATTATTTGACAAGATCCAATGTTACGTAGCTTTTATATGTATGTACACACATGTATATTCTATATATGTATACTCAATGATGGAGCCACCTTAGATTAGGACGGGCTCTAGCTCATATATGTATGTACACACATGTATATTCTATATATGTATACTCAATGATGGAGCCACCTTAGATTAGGACGGGCTCAAGTGCAAATTTTTCAGTTTAGTGTGCTAAAGTTTAGGAAGTTCACCTATTTAGTGGAAATTATAGCTAGCCCACTCCATCATAGAACAATTATAGTAAATTTAGCTTAACCTTTTCAAAGTCATTTTTCCTCAATTACAACCCATCTCTTTATTTTTGTTTGAATAAAATCCTGTTTTTTCTAAATAAAACCTGATGACTATGATCCAACTCGGCAAGTTACCTAATCAAGTGCAAAATTGAATTTATTGTACTTTTTCTATTCCTAAAATACCCCCACTAAGCCATTATTGCATTTTGTATATTAATGTAAGAATAAATATAGAAATAATTTTTAATTGCATTGTAACTAATGACACACGTTGAATTTGGAAAGATCTCCAAATGGATGTAGGAATTAATTTGGTAACTTTTTTAAATTTAACATACCTAACCAGTTTATTTGATTAAAAAAATTATTTATTTATTTATGAAGTATACGTGATTAATTATCTATTATATTATTGTCTTATAAATATAATAGCGCATATACAATTTTATGTTGAAAAAATAACGTACCTATTAATTCTTTTACGAAAAATAATGTACCTAGTATGAATTTACTTATTATTCAAATAATATACCCAACTTTTATAAACACATTTTGGATATAATTTACCTAATAATTTCCTATTATGCAATAATATAATTTGTCATTTACCTATTATGAGTATATTGTAGGCATATTAATTGAAGGCAACACATTTATAGGTATATTCTGAAAATAATTTACCTACCTGTATTGGATATAAGATATATAGGTAAATTTGTAGGTACATTATATTCTAGTGCATTGATAATAATTTACCTATTATATTGTATTGGATGTATAAATATTGTAGGTTAAAGCCAACACATTAATAGGTATACTGTTAAAATAATTTACCTACCCGTATTGGATATATACAAGATAGGTAAATTTGTAGGTACATTATATTGTATTGATAATAATTTACCTATTATATTTTATTAGCCCTGATCTCTTTGGACCACATATTAAAGAGATTTGTGGTCACTCAACCGTTGGATGTTAATATAATAGTTCAAAAAAGTTTCTTAAAAGGAATGCAAAAGTGAGTGAATCGTTGAATTTACATCCCATGGTGAGTGACCACAAATCTCTTTGACCCATGTAGTCCAAGTGATCGGGACTGTATATTTTATTGGGACAAAATTTGAGGAAAGTTTTATTGGTTGAAAATTTAAGGATTTTTTTATTGGTTGAAAATTTAAGGAATTTTTTTTATTGGTTGAATTAGGGATTAGAGGGAATGCCTGAAAAAAAAAAAAAAAAGGGAGACATTGACATGCTATAAATGAGGAAGTATTAATAAAACATGAAAGACTTAATGACATGCTTGAAAAACATCAGGTTGACTTATTTGAAGTGGTGGCAAACAATGTAAACATATAAGAGTACTATGACCTTTGATATCTTACGGGGCATTTTAGTTTGAATTTGAATTTTAAAAATAGATTTGAAAATTAATAGATTGATGTCTAGAAAATAAAAATTATAGGTACCTATATTAGAACTAGCCCAAATTAATCTGAGCAGCTCTTTAGACGAAATATATATAATATATTATAGCTCATTCTTGAAATTGTTTTGCCTTTTGTACCTTGCGAAAATCTCCAGTTGTGTGGTAAGCAATATCTTCTTCGAGAGATCTCTTGTAGCGAGCATGATAGTCTTCTCTCACCTGGAAAAGCTCTCGCGAAGTTCTTGTACAAGCTATTTCCATTATAACCAAATGATTATGGGCAGCTGAATGTTTCTTGGTGGTAACTTCATTAGCTAGCAATGCATCACGTTCAGCTGGGTGTGGTGTCCATAGAAGCACTGCCCTCTGCATGCATGCATGTATACGTAGACAGCCATGCAATTAGCTACTTTAATTATGCATATATACTTAATTAGGTACAGTCCCCTTTTATTGAGGAATTTCTCAAATAATTTTATTTGAGGGACACTCTTTAAGGTACCCTACGATTTTTTTTCAATGATCCAAACCATCTATTTTTTAGGTCTTCATCTATAGATCACCCTTGCAAAAAATTAGACAAATTGGAAATCCTTTCGATATCTAATTATGTCATACAAAATTAATTAATACGGTGCTTCAAGAAAGTACTAAAATTTTAATAATTCAATTAAGTGGTCAAATGATATCGGATTTAAGTGATATTTTTGTAGATATGATTTTTGAATTAGTATCTAGAAAATAGATGGTTTGGATTAGTGAAATACAATACGAAGTGGGCTGAACAAAAGTGTCCCTCATATAAGCTTATTTGAGAGATCTCTCAACTGAAGCTCCCTATAATTAGGTATGTATGTATGTATGTATGTATGTATGTATGTATATATATATATAATTAAGTACATAATATACTACTTCGTTTTTGTACCTTACATATACTAATATTTAACTTTCTCAAATGAAGACATTAAAATTGTTATGAATTTGATTTGTGATTGACATTGTATGCTAATTGATGATGAATTTTAGTTATAAAAAAATTGTTTGACATTAAGTTACGGCAAATGATTTTGTGTGTATCTTCGTATTAGATTAAATGAGGGCTCCAATTTCAGTTTCTCACAAGCGCTCAAAATCTCAAAACCAACCTACTTAATAAATTGATGATGAAGCCAGGAGAACTAGGAACTCACCAAAAAGTCACCGGAAAGTTCGTCTTGTAGAGGTTTGAAAAAATCCTCTCCATATTTCTCAGCATATGTTTGTCGTATCAAACATCGTTGCCTCGCATTCCTATGGGTCAATATGGATATGATCGCATTCTCATCTGTTCCCCACCCTGCATAATAATTCAACATTGTATCAACTTCAAATTTGTAAATATTTTCTTTTCATGCATGTATCATTTTATAAACAATGTCCTGAAAAACTGATATAATCCACATCTGCCTGCATTATATTGCTTTGTTTTTTTCGGTTTCATTATTTAAGGTACCAGCCTAAACCATGAGGCTGTGGAACAAAACCATGCGCATATATTTACACCATACAAAGAAAAAAACCAAATGGTAAAAATACGAATACTTGAAATTGAAATTCGAGTAAAGATTAAACAGTTTGGATGGAAAAAGTAGAAATTAAGGATTTTCATTTCCAGCAATTTGTAAATTTTCTTAATAAGACTTTAGAAATATTAATTTCTTATGTTGATGAAATCTATTTATAAATTTTATTATTGTAAAACAATTATGAGATGTCAAATAACAGAGACATAAATGTTCTTTCAAATCTATAATTTTAAAAGATCTTCAAGCTTTCTAAGTTCTAGGTTCGATTCCCTCCTCCCCTATTATATTTCTAGGTCCTAGGTTCGATTCTCACTCCTCCCCTATTATGTTTCCTTGTTTAAAAGAATTGTTCATAAAGGTTATATACACTAAAAATGGTGAAATCTAAATCTCACATTTTAAATCTTCTCATCCAAACATCCCTTTGACATTGTCCATCCTGCATGAACTTAGCATGTGATATGGTTTCTGTTATAGAAAAAGATCCAAATTCGATGGGAAAAAAAAATTAAAATAAGAAAAGGTTAAATCAAACCATAGTGATCATACTAAATCTTATGAAAGTGATTCATATAGGAATTACAAAAGTAAAAAATCAACAGAAAACAGATCCAGAAATGACCACAGCATTTGCTAATAATGATTTTATAGTATCAATGTTTTGGATCTTTCCATATATATATAGAGCACATTTTTGATTCATTTTACTGAGAGAGAGAGAGAGAGAGAGAGAGAGAGAGAGAGAAATGACCTTGCATAGCTTTACGAAGCCTTTCACAGTCTTCAGCCACCGGAGGGATCTGCTGCGGTACTGCAAACGTAGCCATTTTTGTTCTGGTGACGGTGAATCTGTGTGTGTTAGAGAATTGAAAATGCCATTATATATGAGTGGGTGGGTATAAAAAAGAAAGGAATATGTGTTGGCTTTATAAACGTCAAAGCGTTACTAATCCAAGTTTGGGTTATTGTTCAATTTATGGTGAGCTAAAATGCTATTTATGCTGACGGTACATTCCACGTATTACTTATGACTGCTTAAGTGATTGTCTTGCGGCCATAACCTACTAATGTAGTTAGGGGTGACATTTTAAACCGAAAAATCGCAAAAATTAATCCGACAATTTACCGCAATGAAACCGCAATTGCGGTAAACCGAACCGCATTTGCGGTATTAAGAACTGAACCGCATTTGCTGTTGCGGTTGCTATATTTGATTTTCAAAACTTGCGGTTACCGCAAACCGCAAAGTATAGCCGCACGGATGATGATGTTGAATTCTACAAGGAAATGGAACATATGACAACTTGTAAATAATTAGTTTATTTATGCTAATGTTATATATGCTTTTTCTTATAATAAAATGTACTAAACTATGTTGTTTTATTTGTAAATAACATTGGTGCTCAAACAACACAACGAGGTTCTTCAAATCCACTCACCACCAACACTTGAGTTTGTAACTTCAGTTTGTAACATTAGTGCATTGCATTTTCCTTTTAGTTTGTAACTTTAATAAACTTTGAATTGGATTTTTCTTTTTGGTTGTCACTTTAATTCATTTTGCTTTGCATTTTCCTTTTGGTTTGTAACTTTAAAAGATTTGGAATTGGAATGCTTGAGGTTTAACTTTAATTGGAATGCTTGGAATTGTAACTTTAATTTTCTTAGGTTGTGAATGCTTGAAGTTGAGGAGATTGTGAATTTATATATGCTTGAGAAATTGAGGTTGTGTATTTATTTATTTATTTTTGTGAATACTTGAGAACTTGCGGTTTTAAACCGCTAATTCTCTAACCTACCGCATTTTGCGGTTTAAACGCGGTTGGTTTGCGGTTTCAAAAATCACCAAACCGCAAATAGTCGATCGGTTTGCGGTTTGAGTAAAAATTCGCGATTACCGAACCGCAACCACCCCTAAATATAGTGGTAAGGAGCTTTGTTTCCACCTACCTGGTCCTAGGTTCGAGGCCTGACATTATAAAGTGTGTGAGTTTGCACCCCCCCCCTCTCCCTACCTAAATATTGACAAAAAAGAAAAAGAAAAAAAAAACTACTTCAATGATTATATGAAGTTAATTTTTCATAAAAGTGATTATTAACTTATTTAAAATCACTCCCAAATAAATCTTACATCTAACAATTTATTAAAATACACATTTGCACAAAGCTTCGTTTCAATAAAAATTTCATGACAAATTGTATAAACTCAATTATATGATATTTACATATATGCTCTTCATTTAAATAGACCACCACGGTTTCTTTCTGTTACCCTTTTTATATTTGAGCCTGTTGTAAGCTAAGTAAAATTTCTCATTAATCTTTTAACTATTTAATAGTTTTTGGATTAACTTTCTTTTATGTGAGTGTGCCATTGTTAGCAATTAGAGATATAACAGATTTTTGAATGACTCTATATACTTGCGCCCCAAGTAATAGACTTTAAACAAACGATTGTGATTTTGGGTGGGGAAACCGCCCAAGAGAGTTCTTTTTTATGTCCCAGATTGGTAATGATTTCACAATTTATCTAAAAAAAATGGTAAGTAGAGCAAAATTCATGAATTTATGGAGATATAACAAGTTAATCCAGGCAAAACTGCTTGAAATACAAATCGTAGAATGAATTGCTAGGTCTGGATAAGCCTCAAAGTTTTTTAATTTTGGCTTCTGCTTAAAATACAGTCACAACGATGGTTTAAGATCAGACTGGACTGAGTCTCTTTTGGCTGGACTGGATGTTTCTAAACTGAAATTGTATGTCAGTACCTTCAACTAATAAAGATTAGCTGAAAATCGATACTAATGTTGAGATTGGCAGAGCTATAAACAAGTTGAGCCATGTAAAGGCTGGAAAGGTAAACAGAACTACAGGTTGGTGCCTGTTCTAGCTAATTTTAAGTGATTTGGTAGCTTTCTAGACAACTTGAAGACATTAAGATGTCTTTATAAATTTTGTTGAGGTTTTCATATGATGAAATACCTTACTTCTGCCTGTTTTATCTAATTTGCTGAACCAAATTTGTAAGAAAAATTAATCACTTTTGAGTTCTGATTGGAATACTTTATCTAGATTTCAAAATAAATATATATTTTTTTCTCTTCGATTGTCTGAGCTTTTCTTTAAGCTCGGATTGCTTCATGAGGAAGATTGCTTGCTTGCTTTTGGTAATTGCCAAATCGTATGATCTTTGGTCAGTTTTGAACTGATTGTTTGTATTGAGTTTTTGTTTGATTGGTTGGTTGGTTGGGTGTTCTTTCTCTAGTTTAGGTACTCTTATATTTATAGGAGAAAATGCGATGATGAAAAATGCTGGATATTTCTGATCTTGGACTAATCCCTCATCACTGCACAAGTAGTAAAAAGATTTGTCAGCCAGTTTATTTGATGATTTTTGGCTCCTTGCTTATTAATGCTCCTGAACGTCTCCTAATCGTTCCTTTTTCAAAAAACTGAACTGAAGTGAGCAATAATGCCCCGATTCTTCGAACATTGGTTCCATAAGTATAAATATCCTGGTAGTAGAAAATAAATCCAGCGACCATGCAATAAATAGCCATGATTTCCAACTATTGCAAGTTTGACTTCACTTTCCAGCTTTCATGGTCATCAAAGTTATTTGGAGTCTAGTTACCAATGGTGAGGAGTCATTCTGGCATACCTTAACAACTAAGAAATTGCGAACTTTGGGCTAAAACTAATTCAAATAATTTTGATAGTTGGATTAAATCACCATTGGTGGTAATTTATTTCTCGATTATCAAAATAATGTGAATTTATTTTAATTTAATCACTCCTTGTTTTAATAGTATGGGCCATTCACCATTTTTGGTAAATAAAGCCCAATACCTTTTTGGAAAGTGAACCCAGTGCTTATTTTGGGCCAGTGCACATATTTCAAGCCCAAACACTTTCTTTTATGAATTTTACTGGCAACCCCCTCCTCCATTCCCACCCTTCCACTATCTTTCCTAGCCACCTCTCCCACCATGACCACCACTAACTCCTCCTCCTCCCCAAACAACCACACCCTGCCACCATATCCACCCGACCATCCCATTTGCCTTAGCCACGAAAAAACTTCTCAAGAAACCCAATTGACAGCCACACCCACAAAACAATCACTTATATTTGCCACCACACACTAAGAAGCAATAATAATAAAAAAATTTGAAGTCAATGGTGTAACAACAATCCCAATTTCATTTAAGAGAAATTAAGAAACTGATTAAATGAATAGGGTTACTAGTGAGACACTATTGGTATTTCGTGGTCTATTTTTTTTTTTTTTTTTTACAAGCGATTGGAGGGGGATACACAAATATTTATTGAATGTTTAGGGGTTTCGAACCTCTAGCTACATGAGTGGAGGTGGAAGTGCTCAGACAATTGAGCTATATCCCACTAACAAATATAAGATAGTTAATTTAAATGAAGAGTATCTATACAAATATAAGATAGTTAAGGTTATGTCAAAATTCAATTTTTCATTAGTGGCATGTTTACTAATCATTAATTAGAATCAAAATGAGGAGTTGGATTCCGATTATCGACTCATGTGTTTACTTCACAAGGAGGAATGAAAATGCGAGTGAGATTTGTGGGAGCAAATAATCTGGCTTCCAATCACAAAGTGCCATGTGGACAAGAATAATATCTCATAGGCCAATTAATTGAGCCCATTTATTTGGCCAATTAATTGATAGTAAAAATAGGGATATTATCTTATATTTGGGAATATAATCACCAATTAAAAGAAAATATCACCAAATTAGGGTTATCCTATTCAGAAGATATCATCATCAATTAGTGATTTGATCCCAATCAAATCCCTAATTGATTCAATCTCTACAATTTGGGGAAAGAATATATTTCTTCAAAATAAGAAGATATTCTTTGAAAAACCCCTAGATACCTAGAACCCTATAAATACCTGGCTACATTCAACACACAAGATAATCCAATTTTGACATGAGAAACCTACTCTCTCTCTCACACCTTCCCCCTATCTCTCCATATTTTCATACACGGCTCCAGCCACAATACACGGCTTCGGCTACCCGGTGTCTCCATAGAGAAAACTTCGTACCCTTTTTTAGCTATTATTTCTCAATGATTCAATCGAACTTACTTAGACATTGGAGAGCCTTTGGCCAACACTCCCGAGGTGTGGTCTTTTACTCTTGTTTGATTTTACAAGAATCAAGAAAGTGAGAGAAAGAAGTTCAAAAGGCGAAGGATCTTCAAGCGAATATTCTCCCGTGAAATATTTGCACAAAGATTTGGTGCTTTCATCGAGAGCGCCAATTATACTCAACATGTGCTTTTAAATCAAAGGAATCCATTTGCTCATTCTTTTTTTTCGCTCAACCAAAGCTTTCCGAATAACCCTGGCCGAAAGCAAAAGCACGAGAAGCAAGACCGTCATGATGATCCAATCCACAACGGATCCAAGCCTCCACAACACTGTGATGCCACGACGGCGAGGCAACCGCTGCTGAGATCGTGACCTCAAACCTTAGCGGCACCGTGGCTTCCTCCACGACTCCAACCATCATTCTTCCTCTCGGCCCCGCGACTGAGACCCCTGCTCCAGCACCACATCATGGACTCGTCGCCGCCAACATCGCCTCGTAGCCACACTTATCCGGCGATAGTTTCTTTCATTGCCGCGCGTAGGATCTACCTCGCACACTGTCGGGCTAGAATCGTTTAGCAACCACACAGTCTCGTGGCTACCACCTCGCAATTGGATCCAGCAATCCTCCTCCACACGGCCACCACTACCGCACTTGGTGGAACATCCCATCACGACAATCTCACTGCCATCACAAGTTATGGCATGATCTTGGAATAACTTCATCTATTCCCTCGTTTGCCACCATGCTCGACTAACGCTTCCTGCGTACACCTTAAACGAAACACTAGCTTGTGTGCAATTGGGCTCCACACAATTCTCTCATCCCAATTCACGAAGTCAAGTAGACCTCAGTCTTAGAGTTGACCAGCTGACCTAGAAAATGGATGACCAAAACAACTTGGTGAGATAGCTCCTCAACTAGATAGACTTGGTCTGAAACCTTGGCCTTGGACCGCAAGGTGAAGAGAGAAGGATGGACCAACGCACGAGGGGGCAGTTCGAGAAGTCTCATGTAGGTCGAGCAGAAGCAAGCAGACATGGAGAATGACAAGAGCGTGATTAGCATGCCGGCATGTCACAAGCATCTGCTACCTCACGCTCAATGCAGACCGAGTCTTCGATTTTGGTTGAGTCCAAGGACCAATGTGCAAGAAAGACTGGGCTTGCAACCTGACATTGGCGCCCGTCTGGGCCCACAAGGAAATGTTCATGAGAGGTTAGGACCTCAGGGAGGTCAATGTATTGACCCTCGTAATGAGGTTCATGAAGAAAGGCGTTGTACAGTCTACTCCCAAAAAACCAATTCCCATTGACAAGCCATAAGGAGTCCCTTGCAGGCGTAGTCCACTAATACGCCACACAAGCAGGACAATGGAGGAGGTCAGCCCTTGCAAGTCAATGAGGAAGTCAATCAGCGGCGCTCAAATCATGGAAGACATCAGCGCTAACAGTACCATAAAGGGAGTGGTTGGAACTTTGCATAGTTTTAGTAATTGATTTTTAGTAAAAACTCACCAAATGATTCCTCACACTGTATTATGATGTTCCCTAAGTTTTGGGCTTGATCCGAAATCAATTGGTCAAAGAAGTTGGTTACTTTATGTTCGTACCCAAGTTCGTACAGTAAAAGGAGTGGTTGGAACATTGCATAGTTTTTGTAATTGGCCGTTATAGGTATTTTGGATTGTCTAAGATAAGATTGGGTGAACGGTTCATCCCTAATCTTATATGCACTATGAATGAATGTGTTGTTATTAAAGCCAGGGTTTAAGCTAAGACATTTCTTAGCTCTTGATTGTTCTTCGTAAACTTAATGGGTTCTCGATTAAATTTGGCTATGGGGTTCATTAGTTGGGTTTAATTGAGGATACTTGGTGACACCGTGGCCAAACAAATCATCATAATAAAGAAAGAACAAACCCTTGGAATTGAATTGGAACTTTATTCTCAAAATCAACTCAATACATAGAATAGGATTGTTATGGTGAAGTTGAAATCCTAGTTTTCATCCGTTGATTTTCAAAACCAATTTCCAACCTTTGTCAATTTTATTTTTTTGATTTTCAACACTTAGATTAAAATTTAGTAATCTTATTTTCAGCTATTTTAGTACTTTTAATGTTTTATTTTTATTTTCTAGTTTTCTTAAGGTATTCATACTTGGAATTAATTGATAAACTTTACAAATCTCTATGGGACGACTCTTGTATTTGCTTGGTATACTATCATATCGATTTGTGTACTTATGAGATATACCATTTTATTCATCAATTAACACTATCCTAGCCGATTCCAAGGAGTCCGACTGAGTAGCAAAGAAAAGAAGAGGAAGATTAAACATGACATTGTAATCTCCCAAGTCTTAACTAGCCTCTCATCAGCTAAAGATGATCCCATGATTGGCTTCTAAAAGAAAGATTTAATTGGTCTCGATCTGTCGCACAACGACACCCTCGTAATTAGCATTCAGATTGCTCAAGTCATGTTCAACCGAATCTATGTAGATGAGGGCAACGCAGCCATCATCCTTCAATTGTCGGTCGTCCAACATATGAGCATGGAGACAAAGATCAACAAATCAGCTAGGTCATTGACTGGCTTCAATAGTGCGACTTCAGTTATTGTTGACAAGATAGACCTTGATGTCTACTTCCCATCGGTAATCAGCTTGCAAACCTTTATTATCATTGATGAAGTCTCCCCTTATAATGGCATCCTAGGCAGACCATGGATTGGCAAGATCAATGTCATCACATCTGCCACGTATCAGAAAATCCGTTATCCAGTCCCTAGGGCGGTATCGACTAGATCATTAGCGATCAGGCAATGGCAAGAGAATGCTCAACTCAAGGGCTGAAGAAAAGCAAGCAAGCACGATTTGTCCTTATAAATCAAGCATATCTAAAGGGAGCAGAACAAGCAGAGGAGGTAGCAAATCTCGTTCCTAACAGTCAAGCAGACTAAAAATGAAAGGGAATACCTACTCCTCAATAGCAATCAAAGAGTCAGGACAAAGCCGAGGGAATCCGTACGGAGGCCTTTCCTAAAGAAGGATGGAAGCCCAAAGAGGACGTTGAGCTAGTACCCTTTGATCTTGAGAAGTCAAAGAGAAAAGTGCCTAACAGCTCGCACCTAAGCCTAGAGGAGAAGGTGGAACTGACTACCTTCCTCTAGAACAACAACGACGTGTTCGCAAGGTCATCATTTGACATGATGGACATCAACCCGCAAGTTATCTGCCATCGCCTTCACGAGCAGACCAGTAGCACAGAAGAAATCCAACTTTGCCCCCGAGCAGGTTGCCATCCTGACAAGCTCCTAGCTGTTAGTTTCATTGAAGAAGTCTCTTACACATAGAGGGTGGCCAATGTTGTTTCGGTAGCAAAGAAAGACCAAGGCAAGTAAAGAGTTTGCGTCGACTACGCCGACCTTAATAAGGCATGCCTAAAGGATAACTTTCCATTACCAAGAATTGATCAACTCGTAGATTCAACTTATGGTAATCAACTACTTAGCTACATGAAGACAACAAAGCAAAGACCTCCTTCATTATTGAAAGCAGTACATATTGCTACAAAGTCATACCCTTTGGGCTGAAGAATGCCAGAGCAACTTACTAAAGGCTGATGAATAAGGTTTTCAAGGAGTAGATCGGCAAGACTATGGAGGTCTACGTAAGCAATATGCTAGTCAAAGCTCCCCGACGAGCAGACCACATCAAGAATATTGCTGAAGCATTCAGCCTACTTCGAAAATACCAAATGAAGTTGAATCCGAGCAAGTGCACATTTTTAGTCTTATCTGGCCAATTGTTGAGATACTTAGTCACCTAAAGAGGCATCGAAGCACATCCCAATCAATCAAGGCCATCCTCAACATGAAGTTGCCTGCCACAACAGATGAGATACAAAGTGTAACGGGTAGAGCTGCAGCTCTTAATCGATTCCTCTCAAGATCTACTGACAAGTACAGATCATTCTTCAAAGCCTTGAAGAAAGGACAAAGACACAAATGAGACGAAGAGTGCGAAGTAGCTTTTCAAAACTTGAAGAACTACCTCACTTTGCCCCCATGCGCTCAAAACCAGTAACAGGTGAAGATTTATTCATCTACTTGGTGGTATCAACTAAGCAGCAAGCTAAGCTCTCATCTAGGAAGAGCTGGGGGGCACAACATTTGGTATTCTACACATCAAAAGCCCTTCTCGATGCAGAGACTCACTATCTGAAAATGGATAAGCTCATTTTGTCACTTATAATTTCCACAAGAAAGTTAAGACCCTACTATCATGCTCACCGGATAATCGTCATGAAATGGGCTGTTGAACTTAGTCAGTACGATCTCCTTTGCCAGCCAAAGATTGCTATAAAAGCCTAAACTTTAGCAAATTTTGTTGTAGAGTTTACTCTAACAACCAACAAAGAGAAGTTGGTTGCAAAAAATAAGGAAAATTCAAGAGCATAAGGTACCTCATTCTCCAATCCAAACCTGCCCAAAGATATGCGGCAATTGCGCATAGATGGAGTATCAAATCATAAGAGAGCTAGAGCATGCATCATCATAATCACCCCAAGATGGAACTTTGTTAGAACAAGCCATCACACTGGGCTTTCCAGCTTCAAACAAGAAGTAGAATATGAGGCATTGCTCTCCGAATTGGGCTTAGCAAAAGAATTGTCGATCAAGAAATTGGTCATCTAGACTCCTAACATGGCCAAAGACCCACGATTGATCGAATACCTCGACAAAGTCCAAATGCTTTTGAAGGAATTCCCCACTTTCATTATCAAACACATTCCTCGGGCAGAGAACACTCATGTAGATGCATTGGCAAGCCTAGGTTTTGGACACCCAGTTCAGACGCTTCATCCCAATCGAACACGTTGAGTGACCAAGCATCGAAGAGATAGAACAAATTGACTCAATGCAGATTGATGATAACCTTAGCTAGCAAGACCCCATCATCGACTACTTGGCAAATAGAAATCTGCCAAAGGAAAAGTCTAAAGCTAGGAAGGTCCAAGAGAAGGCCACAAGATACTACATGTAAGACAACAAGCTCATTCATCGATCATACTCCGACCCTCATCTCACATGTATAAAATACCCTCGAACACTTGAGATGCTTTGCAAAATTCATGACGGTAAGTGTGGCAACCACTCAGGGGCCAGGTCACTTGCCTAGAAGACTTTAAACATAGACTATTTCTGGCCCACCATGTGCCATGACTTCACTGAGTATGTCAAAAGATGAGATCGATGCCAACGGTACAAACCGATTCCAAACCTGCCTGCCGAAGTCTACCATACACAGAACAATCCGTGGCCATTGACCTAATAGGTCCCATGCCACCGACAATGGCCAAGAAAGACATGATGATCGTCGCCATTGACTACTTTACTAAATGGATCGAGGCCAAAGCTCTATGTGAAACCCTGTATTTTTTTAAAAAAATGTGTGTATATATATACATATTAATATTTAATCTTTGCATACTATATAATTAATAATATATATATATTTTTCATGGCAAGCCACGTGATATGAGTCTAGCTATAAATTAGTATAGCCTACCTTATCAAATTTTATTGTATATATGTTAATTCATATATACCCTATGTAATGTTTATTATATATTTTTACACTTTACAAAAGCATTTAAAAAGGCCCTTATGCTTACTAAGTATTATGTTCCAAATTGACGTGCTGCAAGCATATAGTTCTCAAATCTTGTTAAAGCATGTGGTGGAATATTTAAGTAGGAGGTGTAAGCATTGTATGTATTCTTATTTATATCCTTAATTTGAGAGTGCTCACTAAGCACTCTACAAAGCCAATGCATAGGGCTATATTTGGTGTGGTAGACTACTTTCAAGCCACCCAAATATAGCCCTATGCACCCAAGTATAAGGGAGTGTAGAAATAAACCATCAAGTTTTGTAAGACAAGTTTAAGTTTTTGTAAAATTGTGTGTACTTTTGTAAAATTTTGTGAAATATAATAAATGAGTGTTTTGTTTATTCTTTCTCTTAAACTCTAATTTTACTATTCCATAATATTGTTTTTAGATATTTTTATTTTTATTTTTTTAAGATGGCTGAATCTAGAAACAAGTTCAATGGAAATGTTGGAGTAATCTTAGCCATTCAGGATATGGCTTCAGTAATTAGAGAAAATAGTAACCAAGATCGCAGTCATGAAATTGAAGAAGATCGAGTTATGAAGATTGTGGGAACCGAATTAAATTATACCCTAGGTCAAATAATTCCTTCCATTTTGGGATTATTTGACCTAATTGGGAATTACTCAACCTAATTGGGAGTTACTCAATTTAATTGGGAGTTACCCAATTAAATTGAGAATTACCTAATTAAGTTGGGAATTAATTTGATTCCTACCCCAATTCCCAATTAAATGAGGAGTTACCTAATTAAATTAGGATTTGATCTAATACCTACCACGATTAGGGATTTGATTTACCCTAATAAATCAAATCTCTAATTAATCAAATCAATTCCAAATAGGGGAGGAATAATTCCCTTCAATCTATGGAATTATTCCTCTGAAACCCTAATCTCTGAGACTATTATAAATACTTGGCTACGCACAAAGGTCAAGGTACGTCTAAATTCCTACTGAAACTCTGCAGAAATTATTTCTCACAAACCCTAGCCACCACTTTCTTTCTCTCTCTAACACAAGGCTCCGGCCACCACACAAGGCTCCGGCCACCACACATGGCTCCGGCCACCAGGTTTTCCTTGAAATACCCTACCTAACTTAGGCATCGGAGGGCCTTTGGCCAACACCCTCCGGGTGTGGTCCTTTTACCCGATTTATTTTGCAGGGAGAAAGAGAAGTGGAGAAGATGAAAGAATCTTAGACGAATATTCTAGTGGGACGAGATTTGCTCCCTGAAATTGGTGCTTTCATTGAGAGCGCGAGATATATTCAAAGCGTGCTCCAAATCCATCTTTCACACATTTTTTCAAACAACCATGGTTGAGATTAGATGTACGAAGAGTAACGCCACCACGACGGGCCCATCTCATGGTTTCGTGGTGGAAACCTCAATGCCACCGCATGGAATCATGGCTGCCAATGACTTACAGCCGTCTTTTAGTGCTTTGCCGCCTTCAACGCTTGAATTGCGAACAGCCGCCACATGACCACGAGACTCCACAGCCTTGCGATCGCCCGATCGAGTTGCTCGCCTCGCCGTCCTTGCCGTTGGAGCACGGCAGCCACACCACTTAACTACCGGACTAGCCGCACGGTTACTCGGCGTCGTCCGGTCCTTGGAGCATATCCATTCTCTCCTCCTCTGCGATCACACTTGACATATGCACCTGTGTACGGGTCTAATGGAGTCCTAGCCCACATGTTGTTGGGCCCGATGCACGCCACTCTACTTGACCCGCACAGTCGGTGGACCTTAACTCACGAGTTGATCAACTCACACTGAAGGTCGATGATCAAAACAACTGATTGGCCAGCTACTCAGGCAGATCAGAGATCAAGGCCCTAACCTTGGACCACATGAGCGAGGAGAGGAGGGCACACGAGCATCTTTGTGGCGATTCGAGAGGTCCCAGGCTGGTCGACAGGGCAAACCGGCGGGAGAGAGTGAGATCGTGCAGATGAGACGCAGACACGAGCCGTACTCTAAGTGTTCGAGGTTAGGTCCCAGGACCAATGTGCTCGAGAGGCTAGGCCCACAATCCAATGTTCGTGCTCGCTTAGGTCCACAAGGAGTTCGAGTTCGTGAGCGGTCGCGGCGACAAGCTGTGGAGGGATCTTCCCAAACTCAACCTTCTCTCCGCCTCACGGGCGGGGGTAACTAAGGGATCGATCCTGGGAGCTGGAGAAGAAGTTAGCCAATCACGCCGAGGCACCGAAGACGTCGACCTGAACGACCTTCTTTGCAAGCAGAGGATGACGATCAACGCTCACCAACCCGCTCGAGGTCCAACATGCGGCGACAAGCTGTGGAGGGATCCTCCCAAACTCAACCTTCTCTCCTGCCCCACCGGCAGGCAACCAAGGGATCGACCCTTGGGAGCCGGAGAAGAAGTTAGCCAATCACGCTCGAGGCACCGAAGATGTCGACCTGAACGACCTTCTTTGCAAGCAGAGGATGACGATCAACGCTCACCAGCCCGCTCGAGGACCAACACGCGCGACAAGGCTGCAAAAGAATCCTCACAAGCTCAATCTCCTAATCGCCTCACGGCAGGCACCAAGGGGATCGACCCTTGGGAACCGAGGAAGAAGTTAGCGGTCGCGCTCGAGGCACCAAGACGTCGGCCCGAGACTCCAACCTGCGAATGCAGAGGATGTCGCGAAACTAGTAAATGACCAACTCCGAGGTCTCCGACTCAAAGGAAGCACGGAGGAGGCCCTGTGCAAGGAAATTGATCGAGTTGACTGCTCGCCCTTTACCGATGAGGTGAAGCGAGCTCTGCCGCCTAAGCGGTTTACAACGTCATCCATCACTCCATTCAAGGGGGACTCTGACCCCGAGAACCATTTGAGGCACTTCAAGAGCGCCATGATCCCGTACAAAGGCGACGATGCCACGATATGCAAAGTGTTTGCGATGACTCTGCGAGGAGCAGCTCAAGATTGGTTCCACACTTTACCGTCCGCGTCAATAGGCAACTTCAAGGAGTTCGCCATCATTTTCACAAAGGAGTACACCTCCTACAAGACGGTCGAAAGCATGCAGACCATCTGTTCAACCTACGCAAGAAGCAGACGAGTCTCTACGAGACTACCTGAGATAGTTTAAAGCTGAGAAGGCTAACATCATAGGATGCAACGACCAAGTTGCATCCTCGCTCAAAAAGGGCTTGCCAACCGAGCACGAGTTATACCGGGAGTTGGTCATAACTCAAGTCAAACCTTGGCAGAAGTGTTCGCGACGGCAGAACGCTACGCACTTTGGGACGATGATCGTATCGCCGCAAAGAAAGCTAGCAAGCAAGTTGACCACCCGACGAAGCAGGCAAGCCAAAAGAGCAACAAGTTCGAGCAAAAAGCCCGAGATAAGCCCATATCGCGGCCCCAAGAGGGAAGCTTAGAAACAGGGACCTTCATTGAGTTCGCTATCCCAATCCACCAGATCCTAACTCAGGTGAAGGATAAGCCGTGGGTGAGGAGACCACCACCCATAAAGGGAGACCCCTTTAAAAGAGACACCAGTAAATACTGCGCATTCCACGAGGAGCACGGTCATTACACCAACAACTGCAATGCTTGGAAAAGGCACCTTGAGGAGCTGGTCAGAGAGGGCCATTGCACAAAGTTCGTTGCAAAGAAGGCTATCTAGCAGATCGAGGATCGTGATGCAGCTACCAAGGAACCTCCCTAAAAGGTCATTCGAATTAACACCATTCTAGCCAACTCCCAAGAGTCTGGGCTGACCACCAAGAAGCGCAAGAGAAAGATCGCTCAGGGTAACTTATGTCTCCCAAGTCACAACGGGAGTACCAGCCATTGGGGATACACCTATCATCGGCTTCTAGAAGAAGGACTTGATCGGGCTTGACATGCCACATAATGACGCCCTAGTCATCTGCATCCAAATTGAACAAGCTATGATCGAGCGAGTTCATGTAGATGAGGGCAGTAGCCAACATCCTACAACTATCAGTTATCCAACAGATAGGGTTCGAGCCCAAGATTAGCAAACTTGCGATCGCTCACCGGCTTCAATGGGGCCACATCAATCACTGTTGGAACGATCAACTTGGATGTCCACTCACCCCCATGGTCTGCTCGCAAACCTTCATGGTCATCGACGAGGTTTCCCCTACAATGGAATCTTGGGCCGATCGTGGATCGAAGATCGAGGCCACCACATCATTCTACATCGAAGATCCGTTATCCCATCCATAGGCGGGATTGGGCGATCAACGATGACCAAGCCATGACAGGAGATGCACCGCCCAAGGGCTCAAGAAGAGCAAGCAACTACTGATTCACACCAAGATGCAGCCGCCAACGAGGCGAAGCGCTCCTAGCGAACAAGCAAACCCAAAAGGGAAGGAAGTTCTGCCTCACAATAGCGATTAAGGAACCAGGATCAAGGTGAGGAAATCCGCGGAAGACTCCAAAAGGGTTGAAGCCCGACGATGAGCGTTGAGTTAGTACTCCTTGATCTGGCCAGCCTGACAAAGAGCGCGATCGGCTCGTGCGTAATCCAAACAAGAAGGATCGAGGCGAGGAATCCGCCGACGCTCCCTTGAAGAAGGTTGGAAGCTTGAGGAAGACATTGAGTTAGTACCCGATCCCGATCAGCCGAGAGAAGGAGGCGCGATCGGCTCGCTCGAATTCAAACAAGAAGGATCGAGATGAGGAATCCGCCCGAAGGCTCCTTGAAGAAGGTTGGGCTTTGAGGAAGACGTTGAGTTAGTACCCCTCGATCCTCACCCCGGACAAGCGCGGATCGGCTCGCGCTTAAGCCTGACGAGAAGATGAAGCGACCATCTTCCTCTAGAACAACAAAGACATGTTCGTGTGGTCACCATCTGACATGCTTGGCATTGACCCAAACATCATCGCCACCGACTCCATGTCAATCCTGCTAGCAAGCCGTGGTGCGAAGAGACGCAACTTTGCTCCCGAGTGGGTCGCGATCATTGAAGAGGTCTTCTACTCGGAATGGCTGGCCAACGTTGTTCTGGTGGCGAAACAAGAAAAGGGAAAATGGAGAGTATGCGTTGATTACACCGACCTGAACAAAGTATGCCCTAAAGACAACTTCCCATTGCCGAGAATTGACCAGCTCGTGGATTCAACTTCCGGCAACCAACTGCTCACTTCATGGATGCTTACTCCGGCTATAATCAAATTATGATGTACGATGATGACAAGGCGAAGACCTCTTTCATCATCGAAAGAGGGACCTACTACTACAAGGTCATGCCCTTTGGGTTGAAGAACGCCGGAGCAACCTACCAAAGGCGCTGAATAACATTTTCAAGGAGCGATCGCGAACCATGGAGGTGTACGTGGGCGATATGTCTTTGGTTAAAGCCCCTGCGGCAGACCACCTCAAAAACCTCACCGAGGCGTTGACTTGCTCGCCAATATCGCATGGTCAATCCAAGTAAATGCACGTTCGGTGTATCGTCTGGCCGGTTCTGGGGTACTTAGTGACGCAACGAGATATCGAGGCACACCCGCGCCAAATCAAAGCCATTCTCGAGATGAAGTCGCCTTCCACAGTGAAGGAAATACAAAGCCCGACGGCAGAGCAATGCCCAATGCATTCCTCTCAAAATCTATTGACAAGTGCAGACCATTCTTCAAAGCTTTGAAGAAAGGACAAAAAGACGAATGGGACGAAGAGTGCAAGTAGCTTTCCAGTAATCTAAAGACCTACCTTACTTCACCTCCCCGCTCTCAAAGCCAGCCTCGGTGAAGACTTGTTCGTGTACTGGCAAAGTGTCCAACTCTGCCACACTCTCATCCGAGAAGAACTTGGGGCCCAACATCCGATGTTCTACACGTCAAAAGCTCTCCTCGATGCGAGACTCGCTACACCGAAATTAGAGAAGCTCATTTTGGCCCTTGTGGTTTCTGCGAAAGCTGCAACCTTATTACCAAGCTCACCGAGTCATCGTCATGACCAACTTTTCCTTGAGAACAATCCTCCACAGCCCTGATGCTTCTCGTGACTCATGAAGTGGGCTATAGAGCTAAGCCAATACGACCTCCTCTACCGCCAAGACTGCAATAAAAGCTGAAGCCTTAGAAGACTTTGTTGCAAATTCACACCATCGGTGAAAAGAGAAGCTGTCGCAAAAAGAAGGAAAGTTCGAGAGCGATAAGACCTCTCTTGAACCTGACCAACCCAGACATGTGGCGCTTGCGCGAGACGGAGCGTCGAACCAGAAAGGAGCTGGAGCAGGCGTCGTCATCATCACCCCAAATGGAACCCTGCTAGAGCAAGCTATCATGCTTGGCTTCTCGGCTTCAAACAACGAGGCAGAGTACGAGGCATTGCTCGTTGGCTTGCGCTTGGCAAAGGAGCTATCGATTAAAAAGCTGGCCATCTACTCAGATTCTCAGCTGATCACAAGTCAAGCCTCAGGAGAATATAAGGCGAAGCACCCGAGGATGATCTTGTACCTTGACAAAGTCCAAGAGTTGTTGAAGGCGTTTCCCACCTTCACCATCAAGCAAGTTCCCGGAGCAGAGAACGCACACGCAGATGCACTAGCAAGCTTAGGATCGGCGTTGGACACTCAGTTCAGACGCTCCATCCCGGTCGAGCACCTTGACCAGCCTAGCATAGAAGAGGCAGAGCAGCCAGACCTGATGTACATCGATGAGGATCCTAGCTGGCAATACCCCATCATTGACTATCTAGTGAATGAAAACCTGCCCAATGACAAGTCCGAGGCCAGAAAAATCAAGCAGAAGGCTGCAAGATACTACATGAAAAGCGACATGCTTATCCGCATATCATACTCCGGGCCTCATCTCACTTGCATCAAGTACCCGCAAACGCTCGAGGTTCTCTGCAAGATACATGACGGCGAATGTGGAAATCACGCTGAGGGGCAAATCGCTTGCTCAGAAGGCTCTCAACATTGGCTATTTCTGACCTACCATATGCCAAGACTCCACGGAGTATGCTTAAATATGTGATCGATGCCAACGCTACAAGCCGGTCCTTGACCTCCTCGCTGAGGAATACCATCCGCAGAACAGTCCATGGCCATTCATGCTTGTGGGTCATCAACTTAGTGGGACCTATGCCGACGGCACCGCCAATAAAGAGATGATGATCATTGCCACTGATTACTTCACCAAATGGATCGAGGCCGAGGATTTATCTTCTACTAAGGAAGTGATGTTGAACGGTTCATCTGGAAGAACATTATTTGCAAATTGGTTTCGCAATTGATAGTCACCAACAACAAGACAGTTCGTGGGCAAGCGGACCACCGCATTCCTTGCGTATGGCATCAAACAACACTGTCAACTCCCGAGATACCCGCAAGGCGATGGCTGCAGAGGTATCCAACAAGATCGCGGCTGGATCGCCTAAAGGAAAGATCGAAAGCGCAGAAGGAAAATGGGTTGACGGGCTGCCGGAGTCCTATGGGCTTATCGCACAACCAAAAGGAGATCAATCGGAGAGACACCATTTTCCCGGCCTATGGGAAAGCAATCATTCCCATACATCACAGTCCCTTCCATGAGCATCGAGGTGGGCAGTCTTGACCAAAACCGCAAGCGATGAAAGTCAAGCTTGATCGCTCGAAGAGGAACAAGAAAAAGTCATTGTTTGAGTTGCAGCTTACCAGCAACAACTCACATCTTGCTACAATAAGAAGGCCATTGTTTGAGTTGCAGCTTACTAACAGTGAGCTCACATCTTGCTACAATAAGAAGGCCATTGTTTGAGTTGCAACTTACCAGAAGCTCACTTCTTACCATAGCAAGAAGACCACTGCTTTGAGCAGAAAGATACCAAACAGCGGTGGCATCTTACAACAACATGACCATTGTTCGAGTTGCACTTACATTTCGACTCCAAGTAGGCAACGGGCCTCCTTCATCTCCATTGCAGACAAGTGCTCCACGAAGCACGAACTCAATGGAGTCTTTTTCGAGCATTGTGTCCCTAACATACGCTCGCAGGCGACAAGCCTCATCTCCATTGCAGACAAGCTGCTCCACGGCACGAACTTAATGGAGTCTTTTTCGAGCATTGTGTCCCTGACATATGCTCGCAGTGACAAGCCTCATCTCCATTGCAGACAGGCTGCTTCACGAAGCACAAACTCAATGAAGTTTTTTAGAGCATTGTGTCCCGACATACGCTCGTAGGCGACAAGCCTCATCTCCATTGCAGACAGGCTGCTTCACGAAGCACAAACTCAATGGAGTCTTTTTCGAGCATTATGTCCCCGACATACGCTCACAGCAACAAGCCTCATCTCTATTGCAGACAAGTGCTCCTCAAGCACAAACTCAATGGAGTCTTTTTCGAGTATTATGTCCCCGACATATGCTCGCAGGCGACAAGCCTCACCTCCACTGAAGACAAGCTACTCCTCGAGTACAAACTTCATGGAGTCTTTTCAAGTGTCATGTCCCTGACATACGTACACAGGCGAGCCTTACCTCCATTGTGGGCAAGCTACTTTACGAGTACAAACTCAATGGAATCTCTTTCAAGTGCTATGTCTCCGGACGTACACTTACAAGATACAATGAGAATTGAAGTTTGAAAGACAACTGAAAATTCCATAACAAAGCAGCCAACCAGCACCATCTACTCAACGGCCTCACCTACCTACTCCTTCGCATATGGTCTAGCCTTATCAGCTACGCCACCTTGAGAGTTGTCTTCCTCCATTGCAGCTTCATCTGCTATATGCTCTTCAACTGCTTCTGCATCCACAACATTGCTCTGCTCACTTTGAGCAGGGGCAGATCAAGATAAAGCTGCTTATCGTCTTCATGTTCGAGAGGGCAACAAGGAGAAGCATTATTCCTGCAATCCGAGTATCCCAGCTTGTACGCATTAGCAACAATCTCATGCTTGGATGCCTCCGTGGCTTCAACATGAGTGTCAAACTTGACCAACGGAGCTATCACCAACTTCTGGATCGGCAGTTCGCGCAACTTAAGGACTCTTTGCTCGAGCGGACGACTCTTTAGCTCTCTTAGCCGAAACTCGCAACATTGAGTTAACTCCGAGCTTGACTGTTCGTGGCTTTGCAGACGAGTCGTGATTGCTAGACAGATGTACGTCCTCTCGCTTGATCCTAGGATCGGCACAAGCAACTCAAACCCGCTTCTCAACCTCATCACAAGGTTGATCATGGGTTTTAGGCGAGTTCGAGCGGATACCGAGCGTAATATCTCGGACCTCTTGCATGCCATTGATCTTCTTCGTTCGTGGCGAGGTGCTTGATCCTGGCGGATGAAGAAGCAACTCACATAGGGACATTCTCAACAGCGAGACCCTCTTAAGGAAGACTTGCTCGTGGACGAATGAGGAAGTTTGGTCGAGGACCTCTCCCGCTCAACCGGATCATCTAGGTGCGAGCCATGCAGCTCTCATCTTTCAACATCTTGGTGGGGTAGACCATTAGCCTCCTTCCGATGTTCACTCAAAGAACCAGCGCAATCCACAGAACCTGGCAAGGATGTTCAAAGCTTGATAAACATTGATCGTGTTCGGGCCAAGATCGAACTTCTTGTAGATGTCATTTTCTACAAGCAGAAGACATAAGTCAGTCAAACACACAGCAAAGAATTCCATAGCTACTGTAGTAGATCTAAGGGATGCAACTTACCATCACAGTAGGTGTGAGGAACGAGCGGACCGTCGCCAACCTCCCCTGCCTATCTGCTGCTGACTTCCAACATGTCTGTGCTCCATACATGATCGCCTTGACTCATACTGTTCCTAGTTCGTGACACAAAATGAAGGAATTGAAGCAGTTTTGATCAACCACAAATAAGCCGACAAATCGCCACCTGCTCCAAGAGCAGGCTCGCCTCCAACCCATTACATGGACAGCCCAAGTTAAAAGACCAAAGTGACAAGTCAAAGACCTCCTTCACACAGAGCCCAAATCAAAGAAGGAAGCCCGATTCTGGACAGCCCAACAGACACTCGCATCTCCTACATGCCACCACGTGCCATGCAGAAGTTGGGGGCATTTGTGGGAACCGAATTAAATCATACCCTAGGTCAAATAATTCTTTCCATTTGGGGATTATTTGACCTAATTGGGAATTACTCAACCTAATTGGGAGTTACTCAATTTAATTGGGAGTTACCCAATTAAATTGAGAATTACCTAATTAAGTTGTGAATTAATTTGATTCCTACCCCAATTCCCAATTAAATGAGGAGTTACCTAATTAAATTAGGATTTGATCTGATACCTACCACGATTAGGGATTTGATTTACCCTAATAAATCAAATCAATTCCAAATAAGGGAGGAATAATTCCCTTCAATCTATGGAATTATTCCTTTGAAACCCTAATCTCCGAGACCATTATAAATACTTGGCTACGCACAAAGGTCAAGGTACGTCTAAATTCCTACCGAAACTCTGCAGAAATTATTTCTCACAAACCCTAGCCACCACTTTCTTTCTCTCTCTGACACAAGGCTCCGGCCACCCGGTTTTCCTTGAAATACCCTACCTAACTTAGGCATCGGAGGGTCTTTGGTCAACACCCCCCGGGTGTGGTCCTTTACCCCGATTTGTTTTGCAGGGAGAAAGAGAAGTAGAGAAGACGAAGGAATCTTAGACGAATATTCTAGTGGGACGAGATTTGCTCCCACAAAGATACAAGGAGAATTTCATAAGACGAAACCAACGATATTTAAAGGTGAACCAAATCCTATGGTAGATAAAGAATGGTTGAGGCAAATTAAGAGAAAGATGGATAATCAAAGAATTCAGGAAGACATTAGAGTTGTTATTGCTTGTACCTATCTAGAAGGACAAGCATACCTTTGGTGGGAGTCGATTATGAGTATGCCTAATATTGAAATTACAACTTGGGAGGCCTTCGAAAGTATTTTCTTGGAAAAGTATTTTCCAAGTACTATGAAAGCAATGAAGCAAGGGAGTTTGTTAACCTTTTCCAAGGAAACTTAACTGTTGATCAGTATCAGTCTAAATTTGAAGAGCTCATGCGTTTTGCACCATATATGATCCCTAATGATGCAACAAAAGCAAAACGATTTGAAGAAGGATTGAGACTGTCAATTTTGGAAAAGGTTGACATTTTGAAATTAAGTATGGTGATGTGGTTGATAGAGCACATATAGCAGAGCAAAGACCTGAAACTAAGAGAACTTGGGATTCAATTAGTGGAAAAATAAATAAATGAACAAGATTTAATACTCTTCAGTATCAATCACAAGAAAAGTTTGGACCACTATGTAATTACTGCAAACAAGTGGGACATGTAAAGAGATTTTTTCCACAACTTCAAACATATCAAGGACCTCAAATACAACAGACATTATATCATCCTCACAAGTACCTTTCGTGCTCCACCGCCACCTCAATGTTATTCTACTTTTCAATCACAATCTAATTGGGCAAGACCAGTTACTAGCCAATTATCATAATGTCTAGGAGGACAATCTTCTCAAATAAGACCAATGGTCCCTGTAGTTGCAAAGAAATTTGGATAATTCACGCAAGGAAGAGTATACGTTGTGGGAAATGTGAAAGATCAAACTGAGCCTAAAACAATAGAAGGTCTGTTTTTGGTATTCTACTATTGCGCTAGAGTGTTATTTGATTGTGGAGCTACACACTCTTTAATATCCACATCTTTTGCATCAACACTTGAGTTAGAATTTGAAAATATGTAACCCTCTTTGTTAATTGGATCTCCTTTTGGTGGTAGTCTAGAAGTTGATAAAGTATGTAGATCTTACATGATAGAGATGTTGGGCCATATAATTTTTGTTGATTTGATGGTATTGGAAATGTTGGAATATGATATTATTTTAGAAATGGATTGGCTTACATATTACCAAGTTACAATTGACTGTGGTAAGAGGAGAATTGCCATCAATACTCATAAGGAAGAAACCTAAATTCTTTGTGAAAAAGGAAATCCTGAAATGTGGTGTTGGAGATTATAAATATTTGAGTTGGATAGCTAGAATCGAAACTGAAGAAGTAGAAAAATCTCCAATACAACTTATTCCTGTAGTAAAGGAATTTAGCAATGTTTTTCCAGAAGATTTGCATGGTTTACCTCCAGAGCGTGAAATAGAGTTTGCTATAGAAATATACCTAGGTACAACACCTATTTCTATACCTCCTTATCGTATGGCCCCAACTGAACTGAAAGAACTTAAGATGCAACTCCAAGAATTACAAGCAAAAGGATATATTCATCCTAGTACTTCACCATGGGGTGCACCTGCTGTCTTTGTAAAAAAAGAAAGATTTAACTCTTCGAATGTGTATCGATTATCATCAATTAAATAAGGTCACAATAACGAACAAATATCCTTTGCCTAGAATTGACGACTTATTCGATAAGTTAAGAAGTTCTCATTTCTTTTCAAAGATTGATCTTTGATCTAGTTACCACCAACTTCGAGTCAAAGTTGAAGATATACCCAAAACAGCTTTTCGAACTCGATATGGGCATTATGAATTTTTAGTTATGCCTTTTGGATTGACAAATGCACTAGCAGCATTTATGGATATGGTGAACTGAATTTTCCCACCTTATTTAGATCAGTTTGTCATCGTATTCATTGATGATATTATTATATATTCCAAATCTCAGGTAGAACATGAGGAACATTTGCGAATCGTTTTACAAACATTAAGAGAAAATCAACTGTATGGAAAGTTGAGTAAGGGTTTAGGGTTATGAATGAAAGAGAAAATTAGCTACTAGAAATTCTATGTTATTTATCAAGTTATTTTCATTAAAGTGATGTAATCATATAAACATCAACGCAAGTTCAATTTCTCATTCAACAATGTGTCATAAAAATAACAAAAAAAAGAAAAAAAGGAGACCGTCGCCCATAAGCGTCTAAGGAGACGCAGGCGACAACTATAAGCGTCCTAAGGGAAATGCAGTCCACAAAAAGTGTCCTTAGGAGACGCATGACGCGCCAGGAGTTTCCTAAGGGAGATCCAGGTTCGCGTATAGATTTTAATTGAGTTTGTTAGACTTTTATTATTGATTTTAATGGAGTTTAGAGCACTAAAAAACAAAAGATTTGTAAAAACAATAATGCAGTTATTTAAGAAATAAAAAAATATTGGTGGTAGCGGTGGTGGTGGCAGTGGCAGTAGCGATGGTGGTCGTGATGGTGAGGGTGGGGTCGGTGGTCATGGTGGTGGAGGTAGTGGCACTATGGGTGGGGTCGATGGTGGTGATAGTGACAATGGTGTTGGTAGTGGGGGTGGCGATGGCGCCAATGGTGGTGGTGGTGTCGTGGGTGGTGGTGGTGGAGGTAATGGTGGCGGCGGCAATAGCCATGACAAGATGGTGGTAGTCAAGGTGGTGAAATCATATCTTGAGAATAAAAACAATATATCTATCAAAATCTCTGGGGAAGCAAAGATTTGTCATGGCCTAAAATTAGTCTAGAATCAAACGAAAGCCGCCACTTGTTGCATTTCCTTTAAAATCAATGAATTTTTTAATACACCTAAACTTTTATTGAGTCTTTTAAAGTCATGATTGAATACATCCGAATTGAATACACCTCAACTTTTTTAGAGTTCTATAAAATCACCATCTCGACCTTAAACTTCTTAATTTTTTTTTAAAATCTCAATTAAATACACCATCCTAATGTAAACGACATATAAGAAATCAGTACCGATCCTACCCCCCATTCCACATGATTTAATGAACAATTTCACTAAGAATTCAGATTTGGGAGTTTCACTAAAACATCCAAAATGGGGGTTGAAATTATAAAAAAACCTAAACACTATTTAAACATATAAACACACCAAAAACCCATCATTACACACACTCAAAATCCATTTATATACACATCCAAAAAGTTGACTTTGAGGTTGATTTTGGGTGTGTTTCTATGTTTAAATAGTGTTTGAGTTTTTTTTATAAATACATGTCTAAGATTGGATTTATTTATAAATTTATATTCAGATTTTGATTCTCCCCAATTCAATTCATTCTCAGCTGGATTAATAACCACGCCATAAGGCTATTTATGAATAAAAGTTTCGGTCAAATATTTTTTATATAATTGATTCTCCGAATGCCTCTTAAACCACCTCTTAACCACATGAGATAGAAATTCCTTGCAGTTTCAGTTCAAATATATTCCAGCATAAAACCCATTTATTTATCATTTTCCTCATGTTCATCAGTGAATAAAGTATTGACAAGAATTGGTGGCCAGTGCCTTTGTATGCAGAGCATACGTGAGCCACTAAACCACGCGCTTCCTCCACCATCGCAACCACACAGCACTCAGTGGGACCCAGCCAAGTGTCGTTTTTCCAGAAACTTCTAAATTACGTGGACCAATCGAACCGCAGAAACTGATCGGATCTCATCGCCCAACTCTCATCCACGAATTCTGATGGCAACCCTCTCCTCGTTGTTGATCTCCTCGCCACGTGTCGCCCGCTGCGCGACTCAATTTTATTAATCCAAGAAATCAACAAAATAATATGAGTAAATAAATAAATAAATAAAAATTCAATTCTCTGATACCTTCTTTCTTTCTTGTTGTTCTGCTCGAGAGGACGCCTCTGCTCAGTAAACCCCCAGAAAAAAACAACCCCAAATTAGGGCTAACAAGCTCTTCTCTCTTCTTGTGATTTCATCGCCCGTCGGTTTTTTTTTTCCTGGAAAGTTTAGATTTTCCTAGAAAAATTCCATTTCCAGGTGAGTGTGATAGTGTTTGTTGGAAACATCTACTGTTTGCTTTACTTTTTTCCTTTTTTCATCTACTACTTTCTATTTTTAATAGCAGTTTTGTTATGCATGTATGGTTTTCTTTTTTGGGTTGTTGAAATTACCTCCATTTTGGTTGCTGAGAAAATGTTATAAGAGAAATGATTATTTTAAAATTTAATTATTAAGAACTCAAAACGCAGAGGAAAAAGAATTCACCTGATTCTAACACTATTTCTACTTGTGGCTGAATGTTTTTGAAGTTTTCTGGGAGTAAAAATAGCAGCAGTTTCACCTCTGAAAATATGGTTCAGTTTTTTGAACTATATGTTGATGATGGACAGATCTGTAAATCTGTCCCTTACCGTACTTTTTTTTTTCTACTGAAGTACAAAACTATATTTTTGGGGCTTGAAATGATTGAGAAAAGAATTTGTGTTCTCAGTTAAATAAGGTTTTTGTTTTTTGTGTGTGTGGAAAATAAGGGTTTACTTAGGCCTAAGGTTCGAAGGCAAAAAGTGGACTGAGGTTTAATTTTCTTGGATCATATTTAATGTATACAACAAGGTTAAAATTAAATCTTTACTATTATACTTGATAACCTTAAAAATACATCAACATTTATGACCTGACCAATATTTTCCCAAAATTTTATGGGCCCATAGTAAGTTATGAACTATGCACTCTGTTTTGATTAATTTTAAAAACTTTTGTGCCGTTTTCTTATTAGAAAAATTATCCATTGCAAGATGGAGATGAGAAGAATTATAAAAAAAACTGGGCCTCATGTTCTTCATCGTTTGAGACTAAGTTTAGTTTGTTCCCCATTCAATCCAAAATCACAAATAAACTTGGAGCCTGAGATTTCTTAAGAAATTCAAGTTTGAGTATTTTTGTTACTTTCCCTTCTGGTTGTGTTCTTTCAAAGTTCTGTTGGTATGCGGAGTTTTCCAATCAAGGTTGATCACAAACGTATTTATATTGCTATGAAATTTCTGGTTTTTTGGTGGATGATTATGTTCCATGAATCTCAAGTAATTTAACATATACGTTTACTTAAAAATTTAACTGGGTTTGTTTTCCTTTTTTCTTGGTGCTAGCTCAGAAATTTTTAACTAAATTGATGATTTGCTTTGCTGATAACTGTAGAAAGTGAAGGGTTGCGTAGCTCATAAGGATTATCATGATTGTTACTAACTTACTTACCATTGTATCACTGATTTGAGTTGAGTGTTTAGAGTGTTTCACATGTTTCTCTTTCCTCTATTTGTATTGCTCTTTTTTTTTTTTTTTTCTTTTTTCTGTTATTATGAGTGGTAATACTACTGCAAGTTTGATGCTTTTATAATATGTTTCCATGTTCTTTTGCTGGTGTAGAAAGGCACAAACATATATTTTTCCACAAACATGACATCAGATAAAAGAGTTAATTGCGTCTTCAGTGGAGGGTAGAACTTTGTGCCGGAATGTCAGACTTATGCTTGTATGAGGTAGTAAATTTTTTAATTTTTAATTTTTTATTGACAGTATGTGGTTGGTTGATGTGAACTTCTGCATAATACTTTTTGATTGTTTCTATTGCAATTGTGTGCTTATTATATGATACATATTGGGACTCTGAGGGTGCCAGCTGGTTCAGTTGGTAAAGTTCTTGTCATCACACAAGGGGCCAGGGACTGAATCCTGCCTTCAGAGTATTTTGGATTTTCCTTCTTTATGGTAGGGTGGGATTAAGGGTTACGTAAAACAAAAATATTGGGACACAGATACGCACTAGTTGAGTTGTTATAAGATGACAATCCACATATTCTCATTGTTAAATTTCTGTAATAGGGTTTCTACTGGCTGTTTTGTCATATTTTAAACCTTATATGTAGTCGGATATGTTGGAGGATAAAACTACAACTAGTTTCTTAGAATACTTGGGTTTCTAATTTTTTTCTGTAGCACGATGTAGTTTGCTAAATTAAGTGTTTTTGTTTTCTCTTGTAGTTAAGGTTTGTAGTTTGTTTTTATTCTTCTAGGATTATAGTTAATGCATCTTATTCTCTCCCTTTTCCCTTAACAAGTTCTTTTTGAAATTAGGCTTACTTTATTTATGTGTATATTTTATGGGATTAGGCTTACTTTATTTGTTGACTCTCAATTCATACTTTATTTCATCCCAAAATTATTTTCACTTTTAACATGGTGCTGATAGAGTTAGTTAGTAAGTTGACCCCTTTATTTTTTGGCCTTTTGTTTTGTTTTATATTACATGCATTTCACAGTTTAATTACAAGAGCATAAGACATCAAAAGTTGCTGCTTCTGTTTAACTTCATTTTTTTTCTTTCAAACTTTTGTGACTTAGGCAATTTCTTGTGGAATATTCAAGAGATATATATATTGTGCTTTAGGAGTATCATATTGCTTTAGGGATACTTTTCCTGTGTTTTGTACTTACCAAGATGTGATTCGACGAGTGTTCTTATATCCTTTTTTTTTGTTGGGTCAGAAGTGTTCTTATATCCAATACCTGAAAAACATTGCATCAAGAAAATATTCTAAGAAGCAAACGTGTGCCATAGAGGAAAGGTCTACTCATCTAGTTGGGAATCTGTTTCTACTGTCTTTGGGGATTTAAGCCTGTTTGCATTACTTTTAGATTGGAAGGCCTGAATATGTTAGGATTAGTTGTTTTAACATCAAGGATGGATCGGACTTTGTTCGGAAGTGTCTTTGTTCTGTATGGAGTGGTGGAGTTTCTGTATCTAGTTTGTATCGTTTGAGTTGATACTAGTAACAGTATTTATTTTTATTTTTATTATTTTTGAGCAGTACATGTAGATTGTATTGTTTGTGTTGTGGAAGAGCAGAAACATTATATATCTGATAGGACCACTCGACTACTTATGTGTCAAAAGTTAGATACACTTCATTTTTTGGTCAAGTTTAATTGCATATGTATTTTTTATGAGCTACTTTGTGAATTTCCATTACATCACAGTGCCTCTCATATGCGTCTTGTTAATTCATTTTTTCTCAAGCGTTTTGAACTTAGGCTATGAAATGCAAGCACTATCTTCATTCTGGTTTAGGCTGTTTAGGGAGTCCAATTGAGCTGGGTCATTCCAGAATCTTTGTGTGACTTTATTCTCTTCCATCTCCCATCTATCTATTTTCTCTAGTTATTTAGGATGGGCCTCAAGAGAATGATTCGGAGATTGGATATCATCGAGATGTAATTCATCCCATTGAATTTACAGGCAAAATATTTATTATCTCTATGGGATTAACTCCCGCATTAACCTAAAGGGGGTATGGACCCCTTCCATAGTCCTGAACCAATCTTACTTGGGATCGCAAATCCCAAGTTTGTCTATGAAGAGCAGATCATCCCCAAGTCCTTGGCCACTGGTTGAAATGACCTCTTTCATTGATATAGCTTTCTTCTTTTCAAAAATAAAATAAACCTTGTGTTTCTTTCATTTTTCTCCTTAACCTTTATTTCAGGTGGAGGTGATAAATTTTTTGTGTTCCCTTTTGAACTATGCACTCCTTAGTTATTCAAAATTACGTTAAGTAGTGAAATTTTCATTTTGGTTGTCTAAATTTTGTAGTTAATAAACTTCGAACATAAATGTCAAGGTGTTTACTAACGAGGGGTTAGTGGAATTGGTCAGGCCCTTGGCTTGCTCCATGTGGTCTGAGGTTCAAAACCCTCAAAAGGTACCTACCTAGCTATTTGCCAGTGTTTTGTGCCTCTCAAAGATTGAAGGGCAGGTGGGGGTCCAGTTTTGAATCTGATCAGCAAAGTAGATTGGGGGTTTTCTGGGTGTTAAAAAAAGAAAAAAAAAAGGTGAAGATGTTTTAAGGTGTCTTATTTTGATATTCATTCTATTGGTTATCTTCCGTAACAGAGACATGTACCCATTGATAAAAAAGGTTAGCACATTTACCATTTAGCTTCCGTGATTGAACAATTCCATTAGGACAATGTTATGCATACCAACTTCATTTTCCCAACAAACAGGGAATGTTTCCATTGGGTGCTATAACATGGTGAGTTTTCCAATGCAATGATATAGTGTGCATGTCAAGGGCCACATAGGTTGGGAAACAAAAGTTGGGAGAAAAAGTTGGGCTATTAACCATTTTCCATTCCATTATGTGACAGACAAAAAACAGTTAGCCACAATCCTTTTTTATTTTATTTTTTTAAAAGCTGGGTAATGCTTTGGGTTTTAGCGGCTTACTTCTCACACGTAAGTAGTTATTGAATCATAAACTGGAAAAATACCTTTTCCTGTGAACAGCTTTAATTTTCCATTCAGAACATTTAATTTGCTATAGTGTTTTAAAAGGTTTTGTTTCATTTTCCAAGCATCTTATTTTGCTGTTGCTATGTTTTTGTTACGCCACATCTGAAATCTGTTAAATGGAGTTTGATTCCTGATAGTATGTACATATTTTCCCTGTGAATTATTTTGCAAATTTTTGCCTGAAGGTTATAATGATTAAGTTTTTGGTTTGCCTTTCCGTTCTATATATTGATGGATGCTTTTCATTTTTTCCAGATTATTTTGTCTTACATCTAAATTAATGACATTGATGTTACAGCTTGAAGATAACGCGTGGTATGAGTTTGGTGAGAGTGACGACCATATAGTACCTCATCCTGGCATTGAGCATGATGATCAGTTTCCAGTAGAGGGTGATAGTTGTAAGAAACCAAGGCGTGATCTAATTGGCATCCCAAGTAATGCAAATTGTGCAACTATTTCTGAACTTCAAGGAAAGGAGAAAGAAAACTTAGCAACTCTGACTAAGAAGAGTACCATGCTGGAAAAGGTTTCATTGTCCAACACACCTGATGGTGCGTATGCTTCTTCATGTAATGGTGACTCAATCAAAGAAGTGACAAGCATAGCATCTGATGATACAGGGATGTCCAACCATTGTTTAAAAAGTGGTAATCCAGATTCAAGCGGTAGTGATGCCAAAGACGATATCATGGGTGACGGATGTACTGTAGTTGATAATAACTTATATGATTACCCTCTAAATCACATATCCGAAACAGATAATGACCTCAGCTTCTTGGATAATGATCGTGAAGACAGAGATAGCAGTGATCTTTTATATTATGGTTGGCCGGATATAGGAAATTTTGAGGATGTTGACAGGATGTTTAGGTAGGCTCTATGGCCTCTTCTCTTTCAGTAGTTTTTTATTATCTTTTCCTTTTGTGTGTTACATACAATACATACATTTTTTAGATAGTGATTGAAACTTGTAATATGGGTTTCTGGTTCTGTCGCAGAAGTTGTGATTCAACATTTGGGCTAGGAAGTCTCAATAATGAAGATGAGTTGTGCTGGTTTTTATCTTCAAATTCTGCTGAAGGATCTGAAGATGCGTTGAAGTCTGGCGTCAAGTTTTCATGTTCAGAGGCAACTGCAAAAAGTCTATCGGAAAACGGTGAAGCTTCCAAGCTGGAAAATGTGGATCCTTTAACCAATGGTCTGAATAAAAAAGGGACTTCCATGGGTGACAACATAAGTTCCCCAGGTATGGATGCTGGTGTACGGGCTACTCTTGGCAGCTTATCAGTTGTGAAAGGCTCAGATGCAAAATCTGAAATAGGGGACGACTTGACGCTAAAAGAACAGGTTTGTATGGTCTCTGCATGAAAGGCTACTATATTTGGATTTTATACTGTATTTTCCTGGTGAATGTCTGAAGGATCCTGAATAACATTTTCACACACTTATATCATTGGTGGTATTGAGTTCTAAAGTGGAGGAGCTACATTTTTAATTTTGGGTCCACTGGGAGTGGATGAGATTGGCTACGATTGGGAATTAGTTGGAATGTCATGCTAGATTTACATAGGAGAATTACTAAATAAAATATAAAAATAAATTGGGGTTGGCTTCAGCCCCTTCCAGCCACAAGCTGATTATGTCCTCAATGATGTAGCATAGCAAATTAATTATTAAAAAAGGAAAAAGATTGTGAAATGGAATCTTGCAGGTCAATGTGTATCCATTATCCATGACTACATAGTTTTATAGTTGTGAACATAGTATATGAAGTTCTCTAATGGGCATAGAACCTGCGCTTAGCTTCACAGAAATCTTAAATAACTGCAATCCCCCGTCTGTTTTTTGTGCCTCCAATGATGCTTTTTTCCGTCTTTGGACAACCATCAGTGTGGTTCATCTTAGGACAAGGAATTGTTAGAAATTTTTGGTTTGTGTTTGAAAGGTGTTTGCAATTCTTCGCAAACCTCTAAATGCTTTATCCATGTTAACATCAAAAAGTTTTCAGTTACATATTTATCACCACAGTGCACCAAAGTGACATTAAATGCAGTAGCAAACTGTTCTGAGAAAAATAGTATTAACAGATTCTATATTTGCTGACAGATTAATTTTGATAAAATGCAGCCAAAGCACCACAAACAACCAGAAGGGGAAAGAATAGACCGATATGTAGAAAATGGTGGTTCATTTCCTCATTACAGTGACCTGAACCAATTTCAGAATGCAAACCATCCCTATGCAGACTCATCCTGTCAAGTTTATTCTACTCCTGCCATTCATCAGCATAAACAAAAAACAGTAACTGAATCTGTGAGATACATGCAGACAAATATTCCATATATGCACTTGGACTATAGTCATCCATCAGATCAAACTTCAGTCTGCCCAACTGTATCTGGCACCCAATCTGACAATAATGTCCACCCATCTCCTTCTCTGAAGGAGACTTCCTATGCATCAAATCAAGTACTGTCCATGGAGAGTTCTTGTGGTCCATTCAATGCTCCTTCTGTAGTAAAGAAAGAAAAGCAACTGTTGTCTGGGGATTTTGAACCCCCATTTTCTAAATGTTTTAACATTTTGGCTATCGAAAATCCAGAGACATATTGTGATCCGGTTTCAGTTCAAAAGAAAGTGCAGCAATCTGCAAATGAGACTGAAGGCCATAGTGATGTTGAAGGAGGAGCCAGTATAGGAATGCAAGCAGAATTTGATTCTTCAGATCTACAGGAGAGCTCTTGCTTGAGCTCTGTGCTGGATGAGATATCACTAGAAGCAACTAGTTTTCGCCAGCTTCAACAAGTAACAGAGCAGGTATAGTAATTTACAGGACTTTACAATGCACATAATTTAAATTCATGCTTGCACACGCACTTCCTGATAATGCTCATCCAGTGCACAATGTTGTGCAATTGTTTAAGAACAGGAAAGACAAACGAACTCAAGAAACCAAAGCAAATAAGTAAGATAAAGAACACCAAGAATTAACGTGGTTCGGCTATGCACCTGCATCCACAAGGCAGCAACAATAAATCTCCACTATATCAATACTGGCTACAAGAAAACATCTTTATGAAGCCTCTAGGTTCAAGGCCTGATGAACGACTAGAAAGAACAAGAAGAAGAAAACAAGGAAACACTCTTACCTATTTTCTTCTCTCTCACGCATTTTGTCCTTCAATATTCTATCTCTCTCTCTAACTCCTTGAGTGGTATTATGAATATTTTTCTCTCTTGCTCCCTGATTCTTGTAAACGAGCGCAGCTGCTCTCCTTGTATAGCCATGATAGTGGGGTTCATCAATTGGGAAAGCAATTCATCACCAAGTATATGAAACCTTCTTCAATTGGGAAAGCAACTATAATTGGGAATAGGATTTGTATCCTCCAAGGCTACTAGTTCTAGTAAGGTTAGGAAACTCATCATTCGCTGGAAAACCTGACACACAATACAAATTTGAGGTGGATATCATGAATTTCTATATTTGAGAATGATGATATCAAGGAAACTTATGGATTGGGAGGGAAAAGAAGTATGAAGCAGAATCCCTATTTAAGATGCTCTTCTTTGGAATGAGGTTGCCCTGCTGTCCCAGAACTTGGGAAAGGAAAAGTTTTTGTTGAATATAAAATAACTATTGGCCTACATCCTAATAGCTTAAGCTTTTGGGAGCAATGGTAAATGAACAAAAATTATAGGTTCTAAGCGTCTTCAATGGATAACAAAGAAAGCATTCCTTTTCAATCACTTACTCAGTCTCAAACATTTGGCATAAAGCTTGATATCAATTTATTATCTTTCCAAAGTATATGGCCTTAAAGAAAATGTGACCTTAAAGTTATAAAAAGTAATCAGTGGAAGATATGAAGATATGAAGATAAAAGTAGAAGCCATTGTTTAGTGAATGCTCAGAATAAAGTACTAATCCCAAATTCCTCTTAGTTGTCTATCTCAACTTTCTTTTTATTTTAATAAAAAATCCTCAACGGAGAGAGATGTGAAATTTTGGGGCAGTCGGGGGTATGGTGGAGAGATTGTCTTTGGCAGAGCTTACTTGTGCTACCACAGAGAATGCCAAATCTAGAAACTCTTTCATTCTATCCCTTAACAAACTGTTTTGCTTAAAAAACTTTACTTCACTACAGTAGGTGGTAATAGGACACAAAAATGTCTATTATGAACAACTATTTGGCCAAGATTTTGGCTTAGTAAGAATTGTTCCAAGGCAATAATCCTGTATGGTCTGTATGGTATGCTGCAATTGTGGTGTAAGTATGGGCTGCATGGGAATGGATAGAATGCGAAAGTTGTCTAGAGGCTCTAGTTTGTGCCGGGGACAAACATGTTGAAAGGGATTCTTTCTTTCACTTCATGTTGTCTTTTTTTGAGTTTTATGGAGAAAGAGTGAGGTTTTGTGAAAATGGGCAACAGCCTTTTGCCACAATATATTTTGTTACTTTGTTATTGTGTTATGTGAGATTGGTACTCCGAAAATTAGTACTTTGTGTCTGCTGGCAACGTAAATATTTACTTTAAATTGAAGTGCATGGTAACTTGGAGAAGCATACATATTACGATTTACGAGTACCTTGGGTTGATTTGTGGAGAAGTCAAAATCTCTTCTAGTTAGAACCAAAAAACAAAACCTCTTCTAATGTGTTTTACTTTTTCTGATATTTATTTTAATTATATATATTTTTATTAGAGTTGTGCAAATGCATCGGTCTGGAAAAAAGTCATGATATTATTTATACTTTAGTGAAACTTCTATATGATTAATTGATTTAGTAGTATTGTCAACACAAAAATAGACTTCTATGTTAAGATTTTACAGATGTAAAGTCATTGTGCATTTAAAACTTTACTGATAGAAAAGTTTCTTTTGTGGTTAAGCTTTCTTATATTTACTGAACCATGTTCATTTCAGTTGGATATCAGGACAAAACTGTGCATAAGGGATAGTCTGTACCGTTTGGCAAAGAGTGCAGAACAGAGGCATAATTGTGCAGATAAGAAAAGTGGCAATATAGATAGTAGAGAAGCAAATGGAGTATTGTTGGTCCAAGAAACAGACAAGTATGTCACTATTTCTCACTGTTCTGTTATTTTCTTGTTCTGATTCTTATTTTCCTTGACTGGTTTACTACCTTTGCATAAAGAACATTATAGAATATAATACTGCTACCTAAGTATGTTGATGAAATATGTGAAACACTAGGTACATTGACATTGCTTGAATCTTTTATGACTCTACTCATACTGTATTGCTATCTTCACATGGCATTCCAGTTAGCTTACTAGTTGTGCATTCCCGCACAGTGCACTGTTTTTTACCGCTGTTTTTACTTACTGTATGTGTGCTTATTTATTCATACATCTAAAGGTTTTAGAATATTTACACTCATGGAAGAGTTTATGTAAAAAATGAACATCTCCACTAGTTCAGATACCCACGGTAAATTAACCCAAATCCAGTCAGTAAGTGGTCTAAGGTCATTATTGGGGATCACTACATTTCAGTCCACTATCTTTCAGTCCACTCTCTCTAACTGGCACGATCATCCTCCCTTCTCATCTCTGTCTTTCTTGCACGAGCTTCCATCCTCGCCTTCGCACTCGCGGCTTTCCCTCATTGTCGATGATGGTACAAGAGAGGTGTTGATGAGAGCAACTTCAGCGATGACATCAATTACCATTCTAAAGAATAGTCCATCAATTCGTTTATATTGATAAAACCATCCATACAAGATAAAAGAATACAAGTAGTCAACAAAATCCATCTATATAAGCAGAGTGTATCAATCAATACACCAATGCCTTGTCATCCTTGCTAGTGACCTACGTACTGCCATCGAACCATTGCTTTCAGGAATGCTTTACAGTGATACACCTGCAAAAGGAATTCAAATGGCATGTGTTATTTTAATTTTTGGTTTCCTGTTGTCATCATTCAATCTTCAGGTGGTTGTCTTTTATCTGGTATCAATTGTCAACAATGTGTGACAAGGGGAAGGAGAGAGGCTTGTGTGAGTGAGAAGGGAGATATTGCGGACTGGGTGGGGTTGGAATGAAATGTAATGATCTTTAAACCACTTTTGACCTGATTGGGGTTAACATAACCTGTGCAAATCTTGGCTCTCGAAGGAGAATCCGCTCTGATTGGGACATCATGCCAAATCATTTAGGGGGATGGCTACTCTCTAAACATGATCATTTGGCAGTATAAGCATACACTAATGCAGATTGGGCTGGCTGTACAATAGACTGAAACATTTTTAGGAGAGGAGCAATAAAAGACAATTTGGTGTTCATAGATCTAGTATTGAAGCAGTGATAGCTCGTGTTATATGTGAGTTATTGTGGTTGAGTTTGTTGAAAGAACTATGAGTTGTTTCTGAAAGCCCCATGAAGTTTTATTGCAATAATAAAGCATTATTACTGTTGCTCATAATCCAGTGGGGCATAACTGAACTAAACATGCTGAATAGACAGATATCATGGAAAAGTTTACTGGTCTTATTTGCACTCCATAAGTGAGAACAGAGGATCAACTTGCTAGTAGCCTAACTAAAGGAATTTCAAGAGTAGAATCCGAAACATTTATGCATCAGCTTGAGGAGGAGTTTTGACATATGACATCTGGAATCCTGGATTGTAATCAGGCATTCGATAATTGTAATTAGACATTATGTAATTAGCCGACTTATACTTGCAGGTGTGTATAATGTAATTAAGTTTCCTTGTATGCAAACCAAGTACGGTTTAAAAACTCTGCAGAAGAATAATACGCGGCCAACTATTAATTTTTTATTTTTCTCTTGGCAATATCAGTAGCTCATCCAACAAAATGTGTAGTTGGTTTGCAGGACCACCCCCCTTATGCAGTTTTCTGGACAATTTGGAGGGAGATGAATAGGGTGTAATTTTTAGGACAGAGCTGTTTGTTTTGTAGCTCAACAGCTATGTTTCTAGGCGTCTTTTGGAAGTTAAATGCTAGGAATGTATTAACATCGGTGAATTCCGAGAGTTTGTGGAATAACTTTTTTGATAGGGGAGTTTGTAGAATTACTATTTTTTTAGGTGTATGGTCTGCATATCTGCATTTTTTGTTGGCTGTTTAGGCTTTTGCCATTTATTAATACAATTTGATTTAGTTGATAAAAAAAATAAGGCAGAAAAACAATGCAAAACAAGTTTTGGATGGATTATATCACTAGGACTAGCAACATTTTAGTTAGGTAAAGAAAAGCATGTGTCACATCTGCTTGATGTGGGATTGGCTATGATCAACCTTCTGGAACATGACAAATTAATTGTGTGCTTAATTCTGTTTTTGGTTTAGAGTTTTAAGATCCTATGAGTAACTCAATTTGATCCATAAACGTCTAGGTTGGGGCAGGCCAGTCAGGTTCTCAGGTAAAGTGCCCTCTTGAGGGCGTTCTGTTGTGTTTGGGTATGCTCTTACGTGGCTGAAATGTATTCTGAAAATACATGAGAGCTCTCCCTCTCTCTGACGACATGGAACTAACAAAATAACCTAGTTAGATTATAGATATATTTTCTTCTGATTTAAATAATCATCTTGTTCAGGTGCATTGCGTTTATGGATGTGGAAACTGATACAAACCCTATAGATCGGTCCATTGCGCACTTACTTGTTTCACAGGCCCAAAGACCCATCTGCACGACCTGCTAATGATCCCTTATCTCTCAGGTCTAGTGCCTTGGTAAGCCTTTTATACCTCTAAGAAGATTTTATATTATGAAAAGTTGCTGTCTTGTATTTACACTCATTCTGTGGGTTTCCAATTGACAGATTCATGGGTCTGTGAATAGTACGCCTGGGATGCCTGAAAAACAGGTTTTCCCTGAGAGAACTGCTGCCAGTGATCGGAAAAAAGACGGCGACGAATGACAACAAATAATAATATACAGTGAGGTGAGCATCTACAGAGATGTAGTAGTGAAGTATGTATATCTTTTTGAATTTGGTGCATGTCATCGTGTTATGGATGACATCTAATGATGCCCAAAATGGAAGCCAGTTCTGATTCCATGTTTTGGTTTTCAGTGAATTTGTATTTGATCTTCTTTGTGTATACCTGTAACGCCCATCTCAATACAAGTTTTTAGCAGCTCTCTGTCACTGATTCTTAGTCATATAACTGTTCCAATCATTTATTGGCATGGAGCATCTACTTGCTATCCATTTGATTGACAGTACTCTGTGCTGCACTTATCAGCACGGACTACCATCGGACGTACGTACTGATGATGATTCAGCAATCGTTCTGTGTATGAGTTGTGCTAAGGTCTGTCGCCTATGCTCCCATGTGATTCTGGACCACTGATGCATGTGGGGCTCACACAATGCATAAGCAGTTAGAATTTGCCTGCACTCGAGGCTGATTGATATGGCATTCTTCTTCTATGTATATTTGAGCAAAACTTAGAGGTGCCACATGGACTAGTGTTGTGCAAGCCTCAAAGAAATATTAATTGCCATAGCCAGCTTGAAAGCAAACTTAAAACTTCAATTGTTTATTGAGCCCCCCTTTGAGCATAGTTGAGGTGGTCAACCTTGCCTTTAATTATAGTCTTCTTGACTTCGGTTATGTTTGTAGAGAGAAGTGGTGCAGGTGAGCTAATCTTCTGTATCAACTTTGGCTAGCCTTGAGAGCCTCAGTTCAACATCCACATTAATAGTAGGCTTCGAGCTAGTTGGAGTTGCTGGGAATTTTCTTGGCAGCTAATAGAGGCTCTGTAAGTCGATGAGGAGCCATTTTTGCTGTTATTTCGCATTCCAAAACTCTGGATTTCTGCATCAGCCTTGGTTCAGTCCAAATGGTCAGAATTCTTTTTTTATTTTTTATTTTTTAATTTATTAAAAGATATTCAAGCTTTCCTCTTTGGCCGTGGTTCATATGGGACGTTGAGACAGAAGTAGGCAATTCAAGAGGTTCTTGAGCTGCAGTGACTGAGATATGATAATATCAAATTTCCAACATAGAGAAGTTATGGAATTCGTTATTCACCGTTTTTTTATTAGAAGTCTAGTTCCTTGGGGGGTTTTTAGCGCTAATAGTGGACACTCGCAAGTTAGAACAATATGCAGGTCTGATTTTAGAGAAATTATAGAATGATACAGTATCACCACGTCATCTGGTGATACTTCCATTCAAAATGCGCCATGTGTATTTTTTAAAGAAAAATTAACTATTTATACAGCCGAATGATTTTAGAGAAATTAGAGAATGGTACAGTATCACCACGTCATTTGGTGATACTTTCATTCAAAATGCGCCATGTGTAAAGAAAAATTAACTATTTATACAGCTTGGATTTAAAAATCAAATTTTATAATTTAAAACCATTATGGATTCATTTTTCCAATCTCTCTCCTTTCTCCCTCTCCATCAGTCCTCTATTATGGATTCAAAGCTCATGAAATTCTCTCTCTATGATGGCTTTAGGGTTCAAGGAATTTAGATTGAAGATTTGTTGGGGTTGGGTTTATGGTATTTGAGAAATTATTTAATTTCATACGCGAAGGTCAAGAAGTCTAAAAGTTTCTCGAATTTTGAATGGAAGTATCACTAGCCAATGTGGTGATACCATACTATTCTATAATTTCTCCTGATTTCAAAGCTAAGCAAATGTTCACCCGTTTTGATCTAACCCTGTGATTGTTGGGTAAAGTTCCCCGTTAACTTGAGAATCATTCGTGGTTAACAAATCAACTTTCTTTTGTGTATGAGTGTGCCATTGCTAAAGATTAAAACCCTAGCAGACTTCTAAACAATAGGTAACTTGCGTCCCAAGTTACTAATTCTAAACAAGCAATTGTGAATTTGAGTGAGGAATATCTTACAAGTAAGTTCTTTTATTGCCTCAGACTGGTAAGGACTTCACAATTTTTACAGTACAAAAATTTGTAGTTATGACTGAATAAATATTAAAAGAGAGCGAACTGCTTAAGCAAAACTGCCTATTACAAAACTTAAAAGAGAACTACCAAGTCCGAGAAAGACAATGAATGTTGGACTTTGATTTCTGCCTGGATAGCCGCCTCTAAGCTAGGTTGGATTGGATGTGTTTATGCTGGATTGAATTGTCATCATCTTCAACTGATAGGTTTCAACTGGAAATCGATACCAATGTTTGAATTTGGCAAAGCTTCAATCTTTTTAAGCCCTAGAAGGCTTGTTGGATGGGCAGACGGGGCCAGAAATGGTTGGATTGATGATTGCTTGAATGGAGCTATACTATAGTACCTGTTCTGCTTGATCAATACCTCTTTATAAATTTGTTGAGGTTTTCATATTGTAAAAACCCGGATTCTGCTTTGACTTGGCTTGTGCTAAACCAAATTTATAACAAGAGAAATCTCGCTTTGTGAAACTGAATTGAACTCAAGTCTCTAACTTGAGTTATGGCTGATCAATCTTTTGTGGATCAAAGAGTTTGGTTGCTTTAGAATCTGAAGGCTTTTGAGATCAACTGATCTTGTTTTGAATTCGTCAGTATGACTTTGAGAGTTTTTGTCTTGATTGATTTTTTTTGTCGTCCTTAACTTGTTCACGCCTTCTTATATTTATAGAGAATCTGAATGAGGTTTTTAATATATACGGGCATAAAAAAAGATTTTCCCTTCCTAATGCAGATAAGTTATTAATCTGGCAAAAAAGAACCATCAATAGTCAGTTCCTGTGATGGTCTTTTTGCTTTTTCTGAAAAGAAAACCAACTCTCTTGTTCTCTGTTTGTTCTTTGCATAAACACAACTTGCCATGATGGTCCGTTTGCTTTTTTTGGTGAACAACTCTCCTGCTTCCTGCTTATCTCTTGAAAATGTAACTCGCTTTGGTGCAGAGCTTTTCTGCACATAGAGAGGGGATTCAATCTTCTTTTCTTGGTTTTTAAAATGGAGAAGGTTTTCTGAAAAAACCTGTATTCATTAACTCCCTATCACTTCCTCTGCCTTTGTTGAGAATCTTGACTTTTCAAAGTCAGAAAGTCACGTGGGGTTCCTTTTGAGAAAAAATCTTTCAAGAAAAAATCCGTTGATTTGAGAGATCAGATGGTGAGAATTTAAAAGCTGGGCCTATGAACCAAAGTTAGGTGTGTCAGATTTACTTGCCAATAATGGAAATTCATTTTTTAGATCATGGTAATATTTTTAACATGCCCAAAAAATGGTATGGGCCATTTCAGTATTTTGGGTTGATTTCCAATTCCAATAGATACAAAGCCCAATCGGTTTCTGTTTGTTATGGGACATTTAACCAAATGGGTTGGCGTGCAGAAATTTGGCCCAAACATCAAACAATTGATTTATCAAACTCTGTCGAGATAAAGAAAGTGATGTGCTTTTTCACAAAATTTGATTTCCCAAAATCCTGTAATAAAGTAAATGTATTTGCCCAAAAAAAGAACAGAAAATATTTGGTAATACTACTAATTAACTTGGCATTTCATCAAAAAAAAAAATTTGGCATTTGCGAATAGATGAGGGTTAGGCTGCCATTTTTTTTGTTCGTTGCTTTTTTGTTGTTTTTATATTTTTTTACATGAGAACAATCTAAAAAACAAGAAAGCATAATATCTGTTGTAAACTCAAAGGTTATGGATGCTCACCATAAGTCCATTGTAATTCTTCCATTATACCTATCATTATAGGGTTATAACCTATGCACTAAATATTATATTTATCACCAGTTATTATGCTTTGTAACCCACTACTTAAGGGTGGTAAATGGTGATGTATTTCCTATGCCTATAAATAGCAGGCACTAAAGATGAATAAGATACTTGAGCATTGAGCTATTGAGAACTACTCTTACCTTTCATATACTTTCTCTATTTACTTTTACAACACGTTATTAGCATGACTCTATTACTAGTTGAGGATCTTGACATGGACTTGAAACATGGACAATGTCAATGCCTTGAGCAATTCCAAAATGCATGATGGAGATGTATGTTTGGTGAACAGTGCAACAACACATACAATTCTTTGGGATAAGAAATATTTTTCAAACTTAAAATTAGCAAAAGCCAATGTCAATACAATTTCAGGTAGTGCAAAGCTAACTATTACCTAGAGGAACACACATTTATATCAAAGAGGCTTTATATTCTGTCAGATCTAGAAGAAATCTGATTAGTTTAAGGATATACATCTTAATGGGTTTCATATTGAAACTACAAATGAGGAGAATATAAAATATCTTTTTATTACTTATATTGTTTCATGCCAGAAGCATGTAGTAGAAAAACTTCTAGCTTTCTCATCTGGCTTGTATTATACAACTATAAGTACAATAGAATCAAATATCATGATGAACCAGAAGTTCAGTGATCCAAAGCTTTTTATGCTTTGGCACGACCGACTTGGCCATTCGGGGTCAAAAATGATGCATTGAATACTTGAAAATTCACATGGTCATCCATTAAAGAACCAGAGGATTCTTTTATCTCGTGATTGTCCATGTCAGGCTTGCTCATAAGGAAAATTGGTTATTAAACCATCCCCTTAAAAGTTGCTAGTGAATCCCCAACGTTTTTACAATGAATTCAAGGGGAAATATCTGGACCTATTTGTCCACAATGTGGGCCATTTCGTTATTTTATGGTTTTAATAGACGCATTATCAAGATGGTCACATGTTTGCCTAATTTCTACTCGTTCTATTGCATTTGCTAAGCTTCTTGATCAAATAATTAAATTGAGGGCACAATTTCCAGACTATCCATTTAAGACAATTCATCTTGATAATGCTGGTGAGTTTACATCTCAAGCATTTGATGATTATTGCATGTCCATTCGCATTGGTGTTGAACATCCGGTTGCACATACGCATACTCAAAATAGATTAGCAGAGCTTAAAGACAAACCCAATTTGGGCTTACACTACTTGTCAGTTCAGTTTCATAGGTCATCTTGCAGGCCTCATTTCAGCAACTTACACAGGTCGGATGAGGAGACATCCTTGATAGAAGTTGTTCCAATGGGTGTCTATTATAACATATCCAAATTTCAGCCTAATTGGACAAATTTGGAGCCCTCAACATGTCAAAGACTCAACGAAGTTCACAGAAAAGTCATGTTGGCTGCCATCACATTTAATATGGCTACATCCCTAGAGCCATGTGCTACACATCAGAGCAGCCACACATGAGAGACAAATCAGCTTAGAAACTCAGAAAGATGAACAAAGACAAGCTTTCACAAAGAGACCAAGAATAGTCTACACAAAGCATGTATTGGGCAAAGGAGCAGCTTGGCATGTATTGGGCAGTTGAGGCAGTTGGGAGAAGTAAGAGAGGTGTGCTTCACCAGCCAAAAGGGAGGACGAAATTGCACTCTATAAATGGAGAGGCACACTCATTCAAGATATATAGAGACAAAAATTCATTTCATCCATTACTTATACACACATTCAGAGTCCGTTCTCCACCACAAAGAGAGAAGAGAGCTAGTGGCAAAGGAGAGAGAGCTTGGAGCCGTCCTTGGAGCTCTCTTTCCTTTGCAACTAGCTCTCTTCTCTCTTTGTGGTGGAGAATGGAATCTAAAGGTGTGTATGAGTAATGGATGAAATGAATGTCTATCTCTATATATCTTGAATGAGTGTGCAACTCTCCATTTATAGAGTGCAATGTCCTCCCTTTGGCAGAAGCACACTCTCTCACCGCTCCCAACCGCCTCAACGCCAATAAATTCCAACTACTCCAACTGCCCAATACAAGCCAATCGCCCAACTGCCAATACGTGCTTTGGTGGACTATTCTTGGTCTCTTTATGGAAAGCTTGACTTTTGTTCATCTTTCTGAGTTCTTAAGTTGATTTGTCTCCCATGTGTGGCTGCTCTAATGTTTAACACATGACTCTAGGGATGTAGCCACATTAAATGTGATGGCAGCCAACATGACTTTTTTGTGAACTTGGTTGAGTCTTTGACATGCTGAGGGCTCCAGATTTATCCAATTATGCTGAAATTTGGATATGTTATAATAGACACCCATTGGAACAATTCTATAAGGATGTCTCCTCATCCGACCTGTGTAAGTTACTGAAATGAGGCCTGTAAGATGACCTACGAAATTGAACTGACAAGGAGTGTGGCCCAAATTGGGTTTGTCTTTAAGCTCATATTCCTCTTATCCCAATCAGCCCTTAACAAGCATGGATTGCATCAATTGTGATCTCTTGCTATCTTAACCTACAAAACAAACAAAAAGAGATAAGTGACTCAAAATAAAGAGAAACTAAGCAAAGTCACTAAATAAAGAAGGCATGCGAATGTATGAAATTATGAACTTATCAGAGCTCACTGGCTTCAGAGTCATGGGAACTCCGAAGTTAAGCGAGTTGGAGCTAGAGCAATTCCAGGATGGGTGACCCACTGGGAAGTTGCTAGTGAGTTCCCAAAACAAAACCGTGAGGGCAGAGAGAGGGCTCAAAGGGGACAATATCATGCTACGGCAGAGCTGATCCTGGGATGTGACAATTTGGTATCGAGCCACTCTGCCGTGTGGTGCGAGTGTGTCGACGAGGATGTCGGGCCCCTAAGAGGGTGGATTGTAACATCCCACATCGACCAACGGAGATGGGGTGATGTGCCTTATATGTACATGCCCTCCTCCATCTTGCACGAGGCCTTTTAAGAGCTTATTAGCTTCGGAGTCATGGGAACTACGAAGTTAAGCGAGTTGAGGCTAGAGCAATCCCAGGATGGATGACCCACTGGGAATTTGCTCGTGAGTTCCTAGAAACAAAACCGTGAGTACAGAGAAGGGGGCCCAAAGCGGACAATATCATGCTACGACAGAGCCGATTCCGGGATGTGACACATTCTATATTACATATGGATGTGTACTCTTTTTCCCTTCTCCCAGGTTTTGTCCCATCGAGTTTAATTGGCGAGGTTTTAATGAGGCATACTTCATGCATGGTGGACATCCTAGGAGGAGTGTTGTAAACTAAAAGGTTGTATAAAAACGTCCTTTATGATATCCTAAACCCTGAATATTGATATACTCTCTCTGAATATGGGAAATATTCATTAAATAGGATAGCATTAAATTATAGAGAGCCACTAGGAGTTCATTCTCTCTCTTTAGATTTAGGAGCTCCTAGAGGTCTCCCTATTTTAGGAGCTAGATAGGGAGCATAGTTGGAGGTGGGTTTTCTTACTTCCTTCCTAAATTTTATCTAAGGAGGTGGTTTAGGGAGTCCATTGTGGATGCTCTTACCTGTAATGCAAGTTTGGCATTCCTATATTCTTATGTCACGTTGGTCATGTAGGTTTCAGTGGACCCATTTCGCACGTGCCTATGGGCCTGTGGCCCTTTTATACTATTTTCTAATTTTTGGGTCCAAGGTCTTGTAATTTTCTTCTTTCCCTTTACATCCTTGCTTTTGTTTTAGTTTTTATCTCTCTTTCGGGTGGAGCGCTTTCTTTTACATTTTCAGTGCTTTATGATCCTATAATTACAATTTACAAGGATGTCATGGTAGTAAACACGTTCTTACATTTCTGATTTTTTTTATTTATTTATTTTTTAAAACGTTCTTATATTCTAACACTACCAATTAATTTTATTTATATATAGAATTTCATGAAAAGTTTTAAACCCATCAATTCTTCCTTTTGTCGTCTAAGGAAATTTTATTTATCCCACTTTGAGCTAGGTAGCAGATGGAATTTTCATTATAACTTGCGATATACACTTATCAAATATATTGCTTTTTTATTTTCTTTTTGCAGTTCTTTTCTTTTGGTTCAAACCTCCAGACCAGTTTCTTTAAGGACTAAATCATCTTTTCGACAGATCTCTATAAGTGGCTTGGCACTATTTTTAGTATATCTCAATTCAACGGTGCAGGTTGGTGTTTAAACAAAATTGTTGTCCTTTTTTTGTTTGACAAAGCGATATTCTAAATTAAATTTATGTCTTTAAACTTGAAGCTCATCCATATAAATTTCCGTATTAATTCTTGCGTATCTATAAAATTAATAATTATATGCAGGGGTTGAAAAAAGTGTCAAAACAGCTCAAATTGCGACAGAAGATTGAAATTATATATCCAAACATGATAGAGCAAATGCAAAATATGCGCCGTCTCGGTTTGGCTTCATGACAGACCGTCCGAATTTCCCGTAACCCGAGATTTAACCTCGGAGACCCGCATCACACCTGCCGGGTTCACTCCTTAAATCTATGTCCTCGCTACTGAGAGGACTAAGGGCACGAGACTTTCACAAATTTCGCAGTCTCCCTATAAATTGAACATTTCCCCAAAATTTCCACCTGCATAAAACGCATTTTATAACCCAACCGGCAGCATGCACAATAAAATCTCATGCAATTTACATAAATGGCCTCCGGCCTTCAAATGCTTCTAGCAGAACTGCCCACACTGCTTTTAAAATAACTTAATGCATTAAACATGCATATAACAATTTCAAAATCTAAAAACGCACACCTTCACTTGCTCAGTCCACAGGACGAGTCCCAATTCAACCAAGTTTTGGGACCAACAACGAGGTCCAACCCAATCTCAATAAGACCACCTAAGTGGGGTCTAATCTGTGGCTGCACCTAGTAACTTCAGCGCCACGCACCCTACTAAGGGACTCAAGCCGCACGTAGCTCTTTCATATCTATCCTGGCTACTAATATCAAATGAACCATTACCACCACACAAATACATACATTCTAATATTTATCCATCACAACCCATCACACACAATCACAGTATCACCCTTCATACGACGGGACGACCCGGCCTCGTATGGGGCCTCGCCAACACGCCGGCTAATCCAAAGACGCGCGCGACTACCACCGGGCCTCGCTACATTCTCACCAGCCACACAACCATATCTCCTCATACGCCGGACGCACCCGCCACGTGATGGGTCCGCCAACACGCCGGCTAATCCAAAGACGCGCGGCGACCTCCCACCGGGCACGCTACATTCTCACCAGCCCTCACACAACCATATCTCCTCATACGCCGGACGCACCCAGCCACGTATGGGGCAACACGCCGCTAATCCAAAGACGCGCGGCGACTCACACCGGGCCTCGCTACATTCTCACCACCTCACACAACCATATCTCCTCATACGCCGGACGCACCCGCCACGTATGGGGTCCGCCAACACGCCGGCTAATCCAAAGACGCGCGGCGACCTCACCACCGGGCCTCGCTACATTCTCACCAGCCCTCACACAACCATATCTCCTCATACGCCGGACGACCCGCCACGATGGGGTCCGCCAACACGCCGCTAATCCAAAGACGCTGCGGCGACTCACCATCGGGCCTCGCCACATTCTCACCAGCCTCACACAACCATATCTCCTCATACGCCGGGACGCACCCGCCACGTATGGGGCCAACACGCCGGCTAATCCAAAGACGCTGCGGCGACTCACCACCGGGCTCGCTACATTCTCACCACCTCACACAACCATATCTCCTCATACGCCGGACGCACCCGCCACGTATGGGGTCCGCCAACACGCCGGCTAATCCAAAGACGCTGCGACTCACCACCGGGCCTGCTACATTCTCACCAGCCCTCAACATGATCACAATATGGGGGTACGTGGGGTAGTGCGTATAGCACTGTAAGCTAACATTCGATCGCTTTATTTACTTTTAAACATCCACACAATTAATTATATAACATATAAATTCTAAACTTATATAAACCTCCACAAATAAAGCATATCGTAAACTCCCCCATTTAATTTCACTAATTTAAATCTTAAGCTCACAGTCCTCCGTTTCACTCAACAACGCCAAACCTCGCTACTAAGGTCATTCTAGCCCTCCTGGGATGGTAGACTACAAGGAAAGTCTAGCGGTCAACCCAGGGTCAAACTACCCAAACTTGGTCAAACGGGCCCGCGGGGCCCACGACCTCCAAATCATGATCCGAAAGTTCCTATAGGTTCTACAAGGTCTAGGACACACGTCCTGCAAGTTTGGTCCAGATCGGACGGTCGGATCGCTCACGATCGCACGATCGGACGGTCGCTAAAACCCTAGCCCTAGGGTTGGCATTTTCGGAGTATCTGGGACTCCATTTTACGATCCGTTGAATCCTACACGATCCTGGTAATACCTAGGTCAACATATAATAATTTCAGGACCATCCAACGGTCCAAACCTAGCGAACCCGGAAAATACGCAATATGCGATATCCGTTCGGAACCCTAACGGTATCCAAAATGAGATCCGAGCACACCTACGCGCTTGTGACATCGAGAGGATCACAATGGGACAGGAATGCCCCTCAGCTACAGTGCCCACGCGCCGCCACACGCGCACGGCAGCGTGGGTGTCTAAAGCGATATCGCATCGCCGGAAAATCTCCAAATCGTGAGCCAAGACTCCTACCCTAGGTAATACACCTAATTTGGAGTCACTTTTGTTCTTGGACATACCCCAAAACTGATCGGAAGTGGCCGGAATCGCGATCGCAAACCGCCGAATTCCAAATCGTAGATCGAGCTACTTAGCTCAAAATTTATGAAATCCTACCCAACCATCAGCTAGATCATGCAGAAGGGATGAATTTCCATACCTTGATTGCCAAAAATGGCGGCCGGACGACGGAGAACGGCCGGCGAAGTTTCGGCGAAACCGGGCGGTTTTTCGATTTTCCGCGAAAGCACGGCGGTCAAGCGAGACCGGCTGGGGTAGGAAGAGGATCTGCGGCCGGTATTTTGGTACCGCCTCGTCGACTTTGGTGGTCGGACGAGCGCGCCGGCCAAAACGTGGTCGCCTCCCTTGCGGTCGCGAACCAGCGGAGGGAGAAGGAGAGACGCGGGAGAGAGAGAGAGAGACAGACGGGGGCATTTCCGTCTTTTAACCAAAAATCCAATTTCCAAATATTTACGATTATGCCACTGAGCTTCTTCTGACCATATCTCTCTCGTTACAACTCCGATTCGAGTCCACTACGTGTCTACGAACTCATCTCACCGTGCTCTACGAACGGTACAACCGAATTCCCAAATTCCTTTCGGGTAAGAAAATGACCAAAATACCCTTATCCCACGGGTAATTTCTCAATTCCACTTAAATTAATTAAACATGGGATAAATTTGGGGTCGGGGTGTTACACTTCACTAAAGAAAGTAAGTAGCTGGGTTAATTTGCTCTGATTCTTTCTATTAAATTTTGTTCAACAATAATAAATTAGATGATATTGGTAGGTGCCGTTGCTTGAAAATACAGATGAGAAAGCATTAAAAGCAATATGCAATCATCTTAAGCCGGTGACTTATGGCCAGGATGTTTATATCATTCGAGAAGGAGAACCACTTCGAAAGATGCTTTTCATCACAAGAGGCACTGCATTGACCTACAAAACTTTTAAGGGTGGAACAAATGTGTGAAAGTGCCTTGAGAAAAGTGATTTTTATGGAGAAGAACTTCTAAATTGGGCATTCAAATCTGGCACATTTTCTGAGTTACCTATCTCTCCCACGACTGTTGTATCCCAAACAAAAGTTCAAGCTGCTTTTCTCTTAGGGCCAACCACTTGAAGTCCGCTGTCGATCAATTTGGTGGCGTAGAGGAGCTCTCATTCTCAATTGGAGCATTTTGCAGCTTCTTCCTTACAGCATTCTCAGCGCCGGCCACGTGCAAAGGCTAAGGACCCAACTGGATGGTACAAACATACATTAAATTATCTAAAAGTACAATATCCAAAAAAAGGAGTGTAGTAAGCACATAAACCAACTACATTTTTTTCCCTTAATTATCTTGTGTGGGTATTTTGTTTGTGTTTGTGTTGCTTTGTTGTTTTCGATTATTTACTATTTTGTTTGTGTTTGGCTAATTTACGCAAACACTGTTTTTGCATTTAATAATGGTAATGACATGATAGAGTGCTGCTATTTCCATCTCTGTTCTATTTTCCAACTCATCTTATCATCAAGATTTTAAAGACAAATTTACCCCTTTGTAAAATGACTTTTAAGGACTTCAAGAAAAACCTCAAATTTACCCCTTCTCTTCCCAGCTATCTCCCCCAACTAGTTTCTTTTTCTTTTTCTGTTTTTGAAAAGGGGTAATAACAATTTTGGTCACTGGGGTTAGGCTCGAATTTTCAATTTTTCGAATTTTGTCACTATACTTGCAGTCTCTGACAAATCAAGTTGAATCCATCAATTCTGCCAATTAAATCCCAAAAATAATAAATAAAAACAAAAAAATTAAACAAAGTATATTGGTTATGCGCTTTTTAACATAATCCACATCAGGACACTACACACACACACACACACACACACACACACACACACACAATGGCAATAGTTACCATTTTGTCACCAATTTTGGTGACTAATGTGGGGGTTACTAAAAGCTTTAGTCACTAAAAAAAAGCAAAAAATGTGATTGAAAGCTTTTTTAGTCATGATGTAGAACAAATGACAGATTTTATCGCGGTTGAGCTAGAAAAAGGACGTAGCGGGAATTTGCAGATTTGTTGTCCGAGCTCCGATTAGGACGCAAAATACCATTTCGGAAAGGAAACGATGCCATGAGTCAAACTCACTGCTTTGCTGTGATGTATGATGAATTTTGGCATCCCGAGGTCGTTTGGCCTTCCAAAACTGCATTCAAAGTTTCGTAATTAGTTTTCGGAATAAATTCTGTTTTTCAGCTTTAATGTAATAACTCCCTAGCAGCTCAAGGGTTGAGAGATGTGTATTTAGACAGGTTGGTGAACGTTTTTTCAGTATCTCAGATTTTAATAAAATTATCCTAAGAGAATTACTCTCAATTTCTGGTGGAATCCAGATTTCTTGGTACTCAAGGTTTTCGTTTGAAACCTTTGTTGCTTGTGCTGCGTCAAGTCACCAAAAAAGTCAAAAAAGGTGACTAAAGCCTTTAGTAACCCCCACAACACATCAAAATTGATAACAAAATGGTAACTGTTGCCACTTTTTTTGAAGTAGGATAAACCAAATTAGCAACCAAATCCAAATTCCACACAGCATTCTCCATCAAAGTTATCAAAATTTCTAGTAATTCTGTGTGTTAATCTACAAGCATCATGTAGAACCGAATCAAAGACTCTAACGGACAACAAAACTTCACAAGAAGAGTTCAAAGTAGCAGATAACCTCCTAGATAGTTTCAAATTAGACTTGAATCTCACCCAATTTTTCCCTCAGAGCCATAACTTCATTGTCTTTTTTTTATTTATCAATTTCTTATGTAACCTGTTGGACACATGGTTCCCAAAGTCCTAAGCTTGCTCTGATTCTGTTGCACCTGAGCTTCCAAGCTTAGAGCTCTTAAGTAAACTAGCTTAACAAACTAACAGCTAAGCTTAACAGTAACTAGAACACTTGCTACCCATGTGATAAACTAACAACCTTTACAACTGACTCGTACAGTCATCACTGTACGTATCAAAGAAAAGAGTTTAAGTTGAATCCTTTATATGCCAATGGCACACATTTTTGGTGCAAAGAACAAAATCTAACTAAAATGTCTACACATTTTGCCTCCACAATAAAAAAAAAATGTAGACAGCTTGAGGCAGAAAAATGGAGGAACAATAAAGAGACAAGTGAAGCCGTAAGTTCTAAATGCGGTAATCAATTGATTAATTTATCTCCATGAGTCATGAATGACTGACCTTTCTTGATGCTCAAAGCTCCATTTTCTCATGATTCATGAATGACCTAAGCTCCATTATACTTAATCAGATCATATGTAATTAATCCTTCAATTTCAATTTTATCATACAGATTAGCGCATTGCACATAAATTTGCATGTTCGGTTTTCTTTGATTGGACACAGAAATTTCTGTAACATCATATTACTACTAATTGCAATTTACATGCTACATACATACGAGGTTAATTATTATTTGGGAGTTTCACTAAAACACCCAAAATGGGGGTTGAAATGATAAAAAAACCCAACACCCAAAACACTTTATAAACACACCCAAAACCCATCATTATAAACACTCAAAACCCATTTATAAACACACTCAAAAAATATACAATTGTTGATTTTGGGGTTGATTTTGGGTGTGTTTCTATGTTTAAATAGTGCTTGAGTTTTTTTATAAATACATGTCTAGGATTGGGTTTATTTATAAATTTGTATTATTATTTCCCACTCGCACTTTAATATTATTAAGGCCTATTAGTCAATTATTAGCAAACCCAAAACAAAGTTTGAGTTGCTTGCTATTTGTTTATTGCTTTTCGCATTTGATTTTGGTGGGTTGAGAGATGGCTTTTGTAATGGTTAGTGAGGACAAACTTGCTTTTGTAATGGTTGGCGAGGAGATGTGAGGACAAACTTCATTATTAGATAAAACAAGACTTGGGCAAAGGAGAAGACCTCAAAGCTGTTTGTTTAGTTGGCAAACTAGAGACTCTTGAGAATGTGTGTGAGAGTTTCCTTTCTCATATAAAGGAAAGATATTTACAGCGATATGTTCGTCAATGTCACGCATATAAAGGCATCAGCGATATGTTCGTTCCCATACTTAATGGTATTTTCTATCTCATTGAATTCTATACGATTATCTTTGCGATTATCATATTTTCATACAAACCGATCATCCAATCCAATCCAAAATGACATCCAAGCATATTGAATTGGATTATAAAATCTCAAATCCAATAAAATATTGAATTGGATTGGATTGAATTAATAAAAATTAATTAGTTTCGACCAGATTTACACCCCCAGGGGAAATAAAGCAAAAATAAAAATAAAAATTGTCTTGCAATATTTTTGTAGTTTCCGACGTCCATCTCTGTGATTTACAATCAACTTCAATAATGCATAGACGCCATGAGACAGAAGTTAACAAATGTAAGAGAGACAGCGATTTGCATAAAACCGAATAAAATAAAGCAATTTGAACTTTTTTATATTGCAACTTTTGCAAGTAAGAGTAATTTGCATAACCATAAGACAAAAACAAAGCAATTTGCACTTTTTAATGTTGCGACTAACAGCAATGTGCATAACGATCCAAAAAACAAAGCAACTAGGACATGAGATTAATTAGTAATAATAACAACTAGGACTTGAGATTAATTAGTTTTCCCGACTCCCGAGTCAATATTGAGGCCTCAATTAGCAAAACCAAAAAAATTAAAAATTAGCAAAACCAAAAATAATTTATTGGCTGAAGATGACTCGTTGGTCAGTTAGCGAGAACTATTTTTGTTTTTCTTTTCTTTTTTACCCTTTTTTGATCACGCGTAACTTATAACTATTTATAACCATGCATACTGGAAACTGAATGAGTTTGAGATTTGGTTTCAAATGAGATTTTCTACATTCATTCTGCTGAAAGTTTCTCTCAAATAATTCGCTCTTCAAAGTGTCAGGTTAGCACTTGGCTGGGAAAGCACACTTGTACTCGATTGAGATTTTACGGTTCTCTAACTTATAGAATTCTCCATACTATTTGCAGGAGTTCATATTATTTTGTGTTAACTCAGCTTATTTGGAAGTTCAGACTTAGCTTCAGGTACATATATAGCTGTTCGATTAACAAATTCATGTACAACTGTAAAGGTTTTAATCTCATACCCTACTGAATTCATAAGGGGACATCGCCTATATATACCAATTGTGCTGCAACTTGTTTTGTGATATGCGTTCATTCTTTTTATATTTGGACTTGTGTGAAGTAGGTCATTATTTTTAACCATCTAAAATACAAGAGGGAAAATTGATTTTGAACAAGGGTGAGAGAGAAATAGGGAGCTAAGGTTTGAAAGCACAGGGGCTAAGGGGGGTCATTATATATACTGGTATTTTAACAAGCTTTCTTGGGGATCGTAGTTCATAGGATATCGTATCATCAATAAGCTTGAGTTATGGCGGACTCCAGAGATGACTCAACAACCATAAGGTTAGCTAGTCTTTTTTTTTTTTCCCTGATTGAAATTTTAGTTTCTTTCTCTAACTCTCAGAACGTTTTCCTTTTGTCTTTCCAAAAACTTTTCTACATACACACACACATATATTATGCTTGTTTGCGTGTCTTGTTTAGTGTTCAGAATGTAGAGGGGGAATCTGGTAATGAAGATGGAGCAAGTTCAAGATGGCCAACACTAGCTGAGATTCTTAGTACACATGAGGAGCCAGCAATATTCCTTCCAAATTGGGATAGAGTATTTACGATATCATGTGCATTTGCCGTCTTCCTCGATCCTTTTTACCCTTACATTTTTAACATAACTGAGGATTGGACGTGCTACTATTGGGACGAAAAGTTGATGTGGACATTTTTTGGTTTGCGATCAGCCGCAGATCTCTTTTATTATGCGGACATTGTTTGGTTCTATATCCGTCTGCGAATTAGTCCGGAAACAGGAGGACCTTGGATAAGAGAGCTCCGTATAAGAGAGCTCCATAAGCTGCTACCCCTTGCGCCTCGTATTTTTGTTGCACTTCCCTTTCCGCAGGTAATTAAGAGAAGCCTTTGATTTGTCAAGTTAATTATTTTTCAAATCTTGGTATGTTTGGTTAACATGCATGCATGAGCCAAGGAGGATTCTGTCTGTCTTAGGGTTTTGTATATTTTGGCTCACATTAATATTTTGGTTTTAAAAGTTTCTCATCCCACTGAAGTGGGGAAATCACAAAATTGAGCCTCCACGCCGTTTGGTTCACGGAATGGATTTGAGGAAAATCACTTTCTATATCATTTTTCAATGGATACATGGGAAGTGGAAGATTCATTTCCCATGTTTGGTAATGCCGGAAAAGTAATCGGAAGATATCACTTTATTTCCTTTCCCATATTTATTTTGAGTAGAAATGGAAAACAGAGTTCGTATAATTTTTCAATTATACTCATATTAAATCAAATAAAACCCAAGCTAGGTGATGTAGAACAGATGGCAGATTTAATCGCGGTTGAGCAAGAAAAGGGACGTGGTGAGTCGTTTGGCCTTTCAAAACTGCATTCGAAGTTCGAAGTTAATTCCAAATAAATTCTGTTTTTCCGTTTCGGAGTTACATAGTTAATTCCCAAAATAATTCTGTTTTTCCGTTTCGGAGTTACATAGTTAATTCCCAAAATAAATTCTGTTTTTCCGTTTCGGAGTTACATAGTTAATTCCCAAAATAAATTCTGTTTTTTTCAGTTTCGGAGTTACGTAGTTAAGTCTCCGAATTAATTCTGTTGTTCAGTTTTATTTGTAATAACTCCCCTAGCAGTTACAAGGGTTGAGAGTTGTGTATTTAGACGGGTTCGTCTAACGTTTTTTGGCAGTTCAGATTTTAATCAAATTAATCAAAGAGAGTTTCTCTTAATTTCTGGTGGATTCCAGTTTCCTTGTTACTCAAGGTTTTCGTTTGAAACCTTATTTGCTTGTGCTGCGTCAAGTGGTATCAGAGCGGGTCTCTCCCGTCTTGGTATTCTTGTCTTATCATGGGTGATCGTGAAGCTGATGTCCCAGCCCCAATTACTCGAGCGGATCTGGACGCTCAAAACCAACGGATCGACAACCTAACCACCCAATTTGGGGAGATGCGAGAATTGTTGTTGCAAGCTCTTGGTGGCAACCATAGGCGAGGAGGCAGGGATGACGAAAGAAGAGAAGGCAGGGATAATAATCGAAGAGAAGGTAGAGATGGCGAGAGAAGAGATAATAGGAGGCAACTTATTCCGGATAGTGAGTCAGAGTCAGAAGAAGAACTTGAAGAACCACCACCACCGGCTAATAATCCTCGTAATCGTAATCGTAATTACGAGAATTTTGGCGACTATCGGATTAAAGCAGAAATTCCTAACTTTTGGGGAAATCTGAAGATTGAAGACTTCTTGGATTGGCTTGTAGAAGTGGAGAGGTTTTTCGATATTATGGAGGTTCCTGAGCATAAGATGGTGAAGATGGTAGCTTTCCGTCTTAAAGCTACAGCGGCTGTTTGGTGGGATCAATTGCAAAATTTACGGCAGAGGCAAGGAAAGCAGCGGGTTCGAACATGGCGGAAGATGAAGTCGCTTATGATGGAACGATTCTTGCCCACAGATTATGAGCAGATTCTCATCAGATGTACCTAGGTCAGGCGCAAGGTACCCGCTCGCTCAATATACCGAAGAATTCATGCGTTTGAGAGCGAAACCATTTGACCGAGACTGACAACCAAAAGGTCGCGAGGTACAACAATGGGCTGAAGATTTCCATCCAGGAAAAAATTGGTATGCAGAATATATGGACTTTGCAGGAGGCGATTAACATGGCATTGAAGGCTGAATTGTTGGAGAAGGAGAAACGCCAACCCAACTTCCGCAGGAACACGACGGAAGCCTCTGAATATACTGCTGGTGCTTCTAGTGGCTCAGGAGATAAGGGAAAGCACAGAGCAGAATCTTGGAGGATCGACAAAACCAGCAATAGCTTGGCAATAAAAATTTCAACGAAGGTAGCAGCCGGAATTACAACAGAGGGCAGCCCCGAAATCAGTCCCAGAATCCGTATGCTAAGCCCATGACGGACATATGTTACCGTTGCTGTAAAAACCAGGGCATCGTTCTAATGTTTGTCCAGAACGGAAGCAGGCCAACTTTATCGAAGAAGCCGATGAAGATGAGGAAAACGATGAAGTCGGAAAAGATGATTATGTAGGGGCTGAATTTGCAGTTGAGGAAGGAATGGAGAAGATTACCTTGGTTTTGCAGAGAGTTCTTTTGGCACCAAAGGAGGAAGGGCAGCGTCATAGTATTTTTCGTTCCCTCTGCTCAATCAAAAACAAGGTATGTGATGTGATCGTCGACAATGGAAGTTGCGAGAATTTCGTGTCAAAGAAATTGGTGGAGTATTTGCAGTTATCTACGGAGCCTCATGTCAGCCCTTACTCACTAGGTTGGGTTAAAAAGGCCCTTCGGTTCGTGTAGCTGAGACTTGCCGAGTGCCACTGTCAATTGGTAAGCATTACAGAGATGAAATATTATGTGATGTTATTGACATGGATGCATGCCATATTTTGTTAGGGCGACCTTGGCAATTTGATGTGGATGCAACTTTCAAGGGACGAGATAATGTAATTCTGTTCTCTTGGAACAACCGGAAAATTGCAATGGCAACCACACAGCCCGCAAAGCAATCTGTTGAGCCCAAGACGAGGAGTTCTAGTTTTCTAACCCTAATTCACAACGAGCAGGAGTTGAACGAGGCTGTCAAAGAAGCGGAGTGTTTTTGTCCCTTGGTGTTGAAGGGGTTGTTGAAAATTGGCGGAGGAGAAGGTGACATTCCACAAGATGTGCAGCAGATTTTGAATCAATTTCAGGAACTACTTTAGAAAATCTGCCAAACGAGCTGCCTCCTATGCGGGACATACAGCACCGAATTGACTTGGTGCCTGGAGCTAGCCTTCCGAATCTGCCCCATTATCGGATGAGCCCCAAGGAGAATGACATCCTGAGAGAACAGATTGAAGAATTACTGCGGAAAGGATTTATCAGGGAGAGTTTGAGTCCTGCGCACAGCCTCGCTTTTCTGGTTCCAAAGAAAGACAAAACTTGGCGAATGTGTGTTGATAGCCGGGCAATCAACAAGATAACAGTCAAGTACAGGTTTCCCATTCCACGGTTAGAAGATATGCTGGACGTTCTTAGCGGCTCAAGGGTGTTTTCTAAGATAGATTTGGTTGATACCACTGTATTCGCATACGACCTGGAGACGAATGGAAAACAGCGTTCAAGAGCAAGGACGGATTATTTGAATGGTTGGTGATGCCATTCGGATTGTCAAATGCACCTAGCACTTTCATGCGGCTCATGAATCAGGTTCTTCGACCATTCATTGGTTCTTTTGTCGTTGTTTATTTCGATGACATTTTAATTTATAGTACCACAAAAGAAGAACATCTTGTGCATTTGAGACAAGTTTTAGATGTGTTGAGAGAAAATAAGTTGTATGTGAACCTTAAAAAATGTACTTTCTGCACAAATAAGCTACTGTTCTTGGGTTTTGTTGTTGGTGAGAATGGTATCTAGGTAGATGACGAGAAGATCAAGGCAATCCTTGACCGCCACCCAAAGACAGCTCAAGTTCAAGCTTCCATGGCTTGGCCACCTTTACGTAAGATTTGTGAAGCATTTTAGCACCGCTGTTGCACCTATCACAGTAATCGTTTGAAGAAGGGCCGGTTCACTGGGGAGAGGAGCAAGAAAGAAGCTTTGCAGAAATAAAAGAAAAGCTTTGCACCGACCGGTTCTAGCTCTTCCAAACTTTGAGAAAGTTTTCGAAGTTGAATGTGATGCCGTGTGGGAGTCTGAGCCAGGTGTGCTCTCACAAGACAAGCGCCAATTGCGTTCTTTTCTGAAAAGTTGAGCGATGCACGTCAAAAGTGGAGTACTTATGACCAAGAGTTCTATGCGGTTGTTCGAGCTTTGAAGCAATGGGAGCACTATCTTATCCAGAAGGAATTTGTTTTGTTTACAGATCATCAAGCGTTGAAGTATATTAACAGCCAGAAAAATATTGATAAAATGCATGCTAGATGGATGACTTTTTGCAGAAATTTTCGTTCGTTATCAAGCATACTTCCGGCAAGACCAATCGTGTGGCAGATGCGCTGAGTAGGAGAGCTTCATTATTAGTCACGCTGACTCAAGAAGTTGTGGGGTTTGAATGTCCGAAGGAATTATATGCAGGTGACGATGATTTCCGGGAAATTTGGATTAAGTGCACTAATCAAGAGCCAATGGCAGATTACTTTATCAATGAAGGTTATTTGTTCAAAGGCAACCAGCTGTGTATTCCAGTTTCTTCTTTGAGGGAGAAGCTCATTCGGGACTTGCATGGTGGAGGGTTAAGTGGCCACCTAGGCCGTGACAAAACAATTGCATTGTTGGAGGAGAGATTTTACTGCCACAGCTCAAACGTGATGTTGGAACTATTGTGCGCAAGTGCTACATTTGTCAAACTCAAGGGGCAGGTACAAAACACTGGATTATATATGCCATTACCGCCTAAGGATATTTGGCAGGATCTTGCTATGGATTTTGTCCTCGGATTGCCCCGAACACAAAGGGGAGTGGACTCTGTATTTGTGGTGGTTGATCGGTTCTCAAAAATGGCGCATTTCATAGCTCGCAAAAAGACTCGCCGATGCATCAAATATAGCCAAACTGTTTTTCAGGGAGGTTGTTCGCTTGCATGGGGTTCCTACATCCATTACATCTGATCGTGACACCAAGTTCTTGAGTCATTTTTGGATCACTTTGTGGAGACTGCTTTGGGACTACTTTGAATCGTAGCAGCACGCCCATCCCCAAACCGATGGCTGACCGAGGTTACAAACCGACATTGGGCAATATGGTGCGGCCTGTGGAGAGAAGCAAACAATGGGATTATGCATTACCGCAGGTGGAGTTTGCATACAACAGTGCAGTCCATAGCGCTACTGGGAAGTCTCCATTTTCCATTGTTTATACTGCTATACCTAACCATGTTGTAGATTTGGTGAAACTGCCTAGAGGCCAGCAAACCAGTATGGCAGCGAAAAATTTGGCTGAGGAAGTGGTAGCCGTTCGAGATGAAGTCAAGCAGAAACTTGAGCAAACAAATGCTAAGTACAAAGCTGCTGCGGATAGGCATCGACGTGTTAAAGTGTTTCAAGAAGGCGATTCTGTGATGATATTTCTGAGGAAGGAGAGGTTTCCAGTTGGCACTTACAGCAAGCTTAAACCGAAGAAATATGGTCCTTACAAAGTGCTCAAACGGATCAATGATAATGCCTATGTTATTGAGTTACCGGATTCCATGGGAATTTCCAATATTTTTAATGTTGCAGATTTATATGAGTTCCGTGAAGATGAGGTTCTTTATCCAGATCATAACTCGGGGTCGAGTTCTTCGGAGGTGGAGAGGACTGATGTAGAATGATGGCAGATTTAATCGCGGTTGAGCAAAAAGGGACGTGGTGAGTCGTTTGGCCTTTCAAAACCGCATTCAAGTTCGGGTTAATTCCAAATAAATTCTGTTTTTCCGTTTCGGAGTTACATAGTTAATTCAAAATAATTCTGTTTTTCCGTTTCGGAGTTACATAGTTAATTCCCAAAATAAATTCTGTTTTTCCGCTTCGGAGTTACATAGTTAATTCCCAAAATAAATTCTGTTTTTTCAGTTTCGAGTTACGAGTTAAGTCTCCGAATTAATTCGTTGTTCGCTTTATTTGTAATAACTCCCTAGCGCTACAAGGGTTGAGAGTTATGTATTTAGACGGTTCGCCTAACGCTTTTTGGCTTCAGATTTTAATCAAATTAATCAAAGAGAGCTTCTCTTAATTTCTGGTGGATTCCAGTTTCTTGTTACTCAAGGTTTTCGCTTGAAACCTTATTTGCTTGTGCGCGCTACTAGGAGGGGGCTTCACTTTTCCTCTATTTTTCCATGTGCCATACAACTATTTCTCATACCTAAACATGGGAAATCAATTAATTTCCTAGCCTTGAACTTCCTTTCCCATTAACCAAACGATTGTAACTTCAGGTATGTGAAACTTAAAAACAGATTTGGAAAAAAAATATCTTCAAAAATCCATTTGTAAGCCATGCATTATTTTAATTGTTGGCTTAAATCGTTAAATGATGTGTCCAGGTAGTATTACTTACTGGAAAATATACAAGCTTTGATAATTTTATTTTTCTAATATTCTTTGCTCCGGCCCAATATACTCTACGGGTTTATCGTGCATACGGACTCTTTAAGCGGGCTCCTAACATAGAAACTGGAATAGGAAGATGGCTTAGAGCTATATTGGGTTTTCTTCCCTTCATCCTTGCTGCTCATGTAAGTTTCAATCTTATCTCTCATATATATTTTGAAAAAAAGAAAACTATTTCAGCTTATTTTAATTTAGTTTATAGCAAATTTAGACATGTAGCAAAATTCAAATCCTTTCTTTAATATCTACCCATCCACATCCATGAATTTACTATAGCGAAACGTTAAGGCTGTCTGGTTCGCAAATTAGATGCTTGTGAGAATGTGTGTGAATTTCCTTCTCATATTTGGCAAGTACATTTTATATAGGCTAAACTGTGATTTGCTTTTGAATTGTACATAACTTTCAATTGACCTCTATCTTTTTTTTTTTATAAGAAAATTAAGAATATGAACTTCTTTTTTTCACCAATTTTCCTTGCTGTCTAAATCAACATTTCATCTAATTTTCTGTTAAATTATTAAAAATAATTTTAATTTTAAGAAAAGATTGAAGAAAAAAATAACTAAAAATAAAAAAGAAAGGAAAATACTAGGCCAATCATTTTATACTACATTGTGTACCACCTCTCTACTAGAGGCGGACCCCATTGTATTTATGCTCCACTTCTATAAGAGAAGTGATACATAATGTGATAAAACGTGGTAAGCCCAGCATTACTCAAAAAGAAAACCATGTCCCCAGCCAGACCCATTCCCCCTTCCGTTCTGTTTTTTTCTCCCCCATGACCTGACCTCCAAATAAATCAACCCCAGAAACCACGGACCACCGCTGACGTTGGAGTTAATTCGTGCCATTTCTCAAAGCCTTGTGGACAATCTCCAAGGCATATGGCTTCCGTGAGGAACTCATCTCCAAGTTCGTCACCTACAAATAAATCAACCCCAATCTGTTGACCTTTTCTCCTTCAACTTCCAATCTGGTTACTCTACACGCCAAACCACAGCAGCCAATAAAACAGAGCATAACCAACCCATCCCCCACCCCCACCCCCAGACCCTTTCTCCATCTCTGTTTTTTTTCTCCCCCATGACAGGACCACCTCTTTCCCCACCTGCAACCCACCTCCTTCCGCCCCCACCACCACCCTTGTTCGTGGCTGTCGGAATTTGGGGGGAGGAGAGTTATTTTTATTAAAATTATTTCATTTTCTGTATTTTATTTTATCTTTCAGTATTTAATTATTTAACATACGAAATTACCATCATATTTAACGGCAAATTAGATGAAATGTTGAGGATTTAGATTACAAATTTAAAGAGCAAATCAACAGTTTAACCTTGTATACATGATATCTCTTTTTTTTGGGTAATTAATATATGATATCTTGAGTGCGTCTTTGACATTTAATGGACGAGTAATGCTACACTTGCCACATTTTTATCGCACATTTCTATATCACATAATGTGGCATGTCCATATAATATGTCATATCAATTAAATCAATGAAGTGTATTTTAATTAAGACAAGTAAAAAAACAAATAATGGAATAAATCATAAAAGAAAAGAAAATATTAAATAATTTTAATTAATGTTGTTGTCCACCTTAGCTGTCACATAAGATGGTATAGGGATGTAATATACAAATGTAGTAAGTTGCCCTAAACTTTGTATGAAAATCTGATTAACTGTTTTGCTGGACCTTCAGCTATACGGAGCATTGTGGTACCATCTCTCTCTTCAACGAGAGTTAGATTGTTGGTTCTATGCCTGTCAAGATGCAACGGTGGGATGTGATATCTCTCAAACATTTTATTATTTCTACTGTGGTACCGAAAGTTACTACGACAATGCGCTTCTCAATATCACGCATATAAAGGCGTCATGCCTTATATATCCACCAGATGCAACCATATTTGATTTTGGTATATTTCTCTACGCTCTTCAGTGCAACCTAAGTTCCCCGAATCTTGGAAAAAAGTTTGTTCAATGTTTTTGGTGGGGCTTACGAAATCTGAGGTTCGTATATATATATATATATATATATATATATATATATATATTTCTCTGTATATCACCCCTTCTATTGAGGGATCCCTCAAATAATTTTATTTGAGGGACGCCCTTTAGGGTACTCTATAATTTTTTTTTCAATGATCCAAACCATCTATTTTTTAGGTCTTCATTCATAGATCATCCTTACAAAAAATTAGACAAATCGGAAACCATTTCGACATCCAATTGTGTTCTACAAAATCAATGAACACGGTGCTTCAAGAAAATACTAAAATTTCAATAAATCAATTGAATTGTCAAATGATATCGGATTCAAGTGATTTTTTGTAGAAATGATCTTTGAATGTGTATCTACAAAATAGACGGTTTGGATTAATGAAATACAATCCGCAGTGAGTCCTACAAGGGGTGTCCCTCAAATAAGCTTATTTGAGGGATCCCTCAATGGAAGCTCTCTGTATATATATATATATATATATATTATATGCTCATTAACTAATTAATTAATTATTAGATTATTAGTTCGGTTGTTTTTTTTTTTTTTGGGTCAAAATTACTTTTGGTGGTATTTATGTATATAAGATGACACTTTTAACTAATGCTTTAATTAATCATAAACAAAACAAAATGGTTGTGTTAATATTAGGTTTAATAGTCCTACTCTCCTAAGGACCTAAAAATGTCGACCTTTAAGGTCCTATTTAATAAAAGCTCTTGGATTAATCCAATGGCACATAATTAACCCTTACTTATACTTCTTGTTTACTCAAACAATTGTTTTAATTATTCTAACACAAAACAGAAATTAGATATACACGTTTCCCATACATCTTCTCCCCCTCAACCCCTTCCTCTCTTGTTCTTTTCTTTGTCTTGTTCAGCAAAAAGAAGTTTTTTATTTTTTTATTTTTTTTATAACCATTTTCTGTTTTCTTTTTCCTCTTCTTTTCATTTCTGAGGAAAGGTTATGGCTTAAAAAAAAAGCCCACCTGCAGGCATTAGTATGAATGGCTTGTGGTGGCTATTTTGCATCAAAACCCTAGCATGACATGGGGATGAATAGGGTGTTGGCTTTATGGACATGGCATGATATAAAGAAAGCATGAATATGCGATTTAAATGCCCAATTGTTTCGGAAAAGACCTGACCCAAATTCCACTTTGAATTCGGGTCGAATCTTGTGCAAATCGACACCTAGTGCCTGTGGGTCGAATGACCAAAATGCCCCGAAGCGATAACACAAACTCGGGGCTCTATCTCGTGGCTGCGCTGTAATCGTAGGCTGCCTACGCACTTTCTTCGAGGGATCAAGCCACACGTAGTTCTTTCACCGCCTCGACTGAATTGGTTCAATTAACTGAAACATACTCTAGGGTTGACATTTTCGGAGTATCCGGGACTCCGTTTTACGATCCATCAAATACTATACGATCCTGGAAATACCTAGATCAACATACCTGAAAATTGTTACGATCCAACGGTGCAAAACTAGTGAACCCGGAAATCACACACTAGGCGAGCTCCGCTCGGGGTTCAAACGGTATCCGAATTAAGATCCGCGAAATCCTATGCGCTCGTGAGGACTAGGAGATCACTCTAGAACTGACTGTGGTCCCCACCCTGCTGCCCACGCGCCGCCACACGCTACGCTGGCAGCAGTGGTGCCTAAAGCGATAACGCCGCCGAAAACTCAACAACTCGGCTCAAGACTCCTATCCTAGGTAAAACACCCTATTTGGAACCACTTTGTTCTTGGACCCACCCCAAAAAGTGGCCGGAAGTGGCTGAAACTGTGATCTCAAAACCGGCCAATCCTAGGTTCGAAATTAACCTCTTACGCTAGAAATTCTCAAATCCTACTCAACCATCAGCTAGAGCATGAAAATAGCTAGAAAAGCATACCTCACTCGTCCGACGGTGACCGGATGACGGAGAACGGAGCTCAAAGTTCGCAAAACCGCCGCTGGCCGCTTTCGCGGTCGAGTGCCGCGCTGGGCCGATGCGCGAATCAAGGATGGGGCGACGGTCCTAGCTCGACCGGCCCCGCGTCTCGCCGCGGTTGTATGGTGCCGGTGGTTTGAAGAAGCCACGGCCGGAGGAGAAAAACTGTGGGAATGGGTCGCGACGGAGAGAGAGAGAACTGAGGGTTTTAAGAAAAATCCTGATTTCCCAAAATTACCATTTTGCCCTTGAGCGTATTTTGACCGTAATTTCTTCGTTAAAATTCCGATTCGAGCCTAATACGTGTCTACGGACTCGCTTCGTCGCGCCTACGCAACGGTAAGTGAAACGGTCAAATTATTTCTCGGTCAAAAAGTCAATCTTTTCCTCAATAAAATAATCTAAGGGCATTTTAGTCTTTTCCTCTAATAAATTAATAATTAAATATTAATTTTAGGTTTGGGTTGTTACAATCTTCCCCCCTTATAAAATTTCGTCCTCGAAATTTACTTTCTCTAACGGAGGGGAGGTAAGGGTACAAAGCCTACTGCTATCTGGTTCTCAAGCTCTGCTCTCTAGTATCAGACTACTACTTGCATCTCAATAACTGATCTATAGGGTAATCAATAAAATCTGAGGGTCATACATTTATATCTGAATACCTGAGCTGGCTTAAGGAAATATAAAACTCAAAAGATCCGCTAATTTATCAATTTCATAGACTTAAAACTCGCTACCCTTAACTGATAATCAACCAAAACCCCCTTTTTTTTTTCCTCCGAGTATCCGACACTGCTAACGCTGGGCATAAAAGACTAATTTGCCCTTTTAACTGAAATTAAATGAAATTGCGCGACTTCACGAAATTCGCAGAGTCTCCTCAGAACCAACATTCCCAAAAACATTCTACCTGTAAAATAAGCATGTATATTTATATAACTCATCTGCCAGCATGCATTAAATCATATTCAAGTAATTAAACATCATAATATTCAGGTCTCAGGTCGTAACAAACCAAATAAATCAATCTACTAATCAATCTCATTTTCCTATATCCAAACAGGATATCATACTTGATAGCATATAGATCAATTATTTAAAAGCACTTATCAGTTTATAAATCACTCATATGTGAATTAAACTATGAGTGAATAAAACTTATTCAAGATTAAATACTGTAACTGAATTTCATAAATTCATTTATGAAAACAAACTCTGCTGCCATTAATCTAATATTTAGCTAGAATTTCCTTTTTCTGTATCCATGACGGATATCCCCCTCGGCAGCATATAATTTAGACAAAGAAATAAAAGCATTTATATCAAGTAATTATGCTTCCAAAACCATAATCAACAATTCCTCGTGACACCAAAGGTGACACATCCTGACCTGAAATCATCGTTGGACTCAGGAGACATCCGTCAACCCGTCCGCATCTCGCCTCCCACGGTCCGAATAACTCTGAGACTCGTGGGGCAAAATATGCTAGAAATACTTGAGCTGCTTAATACCATATTTAATAATAAAAAGATGAATATCGGCAACTTAAATAAAATAAAATAAGGTAAATTAAAGCAAACTTAATTAAAACAAAATAGACAAGATCTTGTATTGAACTCATTAAAAATTCGTAAGTAACCATGTGTATATATATATATATATATATTTCCATATAGTACTTGTGATGCTGAAAGAAAATAATGATAACTGTATAAAATCTTTAATTTAGTTTAAAAGCATCTCAAAACTGAAATTCTCTCCACCTAGGCATACCTCCATATACCCCATAATCGATCCACACCTCGATATCCATCAATTCCCGATAACCACAATTCTCTGCAGTCTCGAGGATACAAAATCAACCCGAGCCGCAATCGATATCCACAATTTCGCAGTGTCTCGTGACACAAAGTCAACCCGAGCCGAATCGCAGGTGACTCGGGACCGTAGTCACTGATCCGCAAATCGGCAGTGTCTCGAGACAACCTCTCAATCCGAAAGCCGCAACTCCGCACCACACGATCAAAGCGCCCCCGAACTCGTGGGGCAAAATAACTAATCAGACATCGGCATCACACGGCCTTCAGCGCCCCCAACTCGTGGAGCAAAATAATCGATCGCCTCAAGGCAATCAGTACTACGGTGGGTTTGAAAACTATAAATCGCTTTTACACAAACTTTCGATAAATTGATTCTCAATCTGAACTTAAAATATATCCACATGCATATATATATATATATACAAAAACCTGTATAATATATTTTTCCTATGAAAACCTCAACAAATTTTTCAAATCTTTCTGGATATCTGTTTTTCTCAGTGACACCCATGCAATAATAACAATTGGAATAAAACAACCTAATAATTGTCCAGCAAGTCTGAAAATACGAATGCAAATGTAATGCTGTGTCTACAGGAAGTTAACCTAATGCTCGATACCAATTGAAAGACCTGACCCAAATTCCACTTTGGAATTCGGTCGAATCTTGTGCAAATCGACACCTAGTGCCTCGTGGGTCGAAATGACCAAAATGCCCCGAAGCGATAACACAAACTCGGGCCTTATCTCGTGGCTCGCGCTGCAATCGAGGCTGCCTACGCACTTTCTGAGGATCAAGCCACACGTAGTTCTTTCACCGCCCGACTGAATTGGTCTAATTAACTGTAAACATACTTAGGTTGACATTTTCGAGTATCCGACTCCGTTTTACGATCCGTCAAATACTATACGATCCTGGAAATACCTAGATCAACATACCTGAAAATTGTTACGATCCAACGGTGCAAAACTAGTGAACCCGGAAATCACACACTAGGCGAGCTCCGTCGGGGTTCAAACGGTATCCGAATTAAGATCCGCGAAATCCTATGCGCTCGTGAGGACTAGGAGATCACTCTAGAACTGACTGTGGTCCCCACCCTGCTGCCCACGCGCCGCCACACGCGCTGGCAGCGCGTGGTGCCTAAAGCGATAACGCCTCGCCGGAAAAACTCAACAACTCGGCTCAAGACTCCTATCCTAGGTAAAACACCCTATTTGGAACCACTTTTGTTCTTGGACCCACCCCAAAAAGTGGCCGGAAGTGGCTGAAACCGTGATCTCAAAACCGGCCGAATCCTAGGTTCGAAATTAACCCTCTTACGCTAGAAATTCCTCAAATCCTACTCAACCATCAGCTAGAGCATGAAAAATAGCTAGAAAAGCATACCTCACTCGTCCGATTTGGTGACCGGATGACGGAGAACGGAGCTCGAAAGTTCTCGCAAAACCGCCGCTGGCCGCTTTCGCGGCCGAGCTGCCGCTGGGCCGGGATGCGCGAATCAAGGATGGGGCGACGGTGGTCCTAGCTCGACGGCCGCGTTCGGCCGTGGGTTGTAGGCGGTGCTGGTGGCTTGAAGAAGCCACGGCCGGAGGAGAAAAACCAGGGGGGGCTGGGTCGCGACGGGAGAGAGAGAGAATGAGGGTTTTTAAGAAAAATCCTGATTTCCCAAAATTACCATTTTGCCCTTGAGCGTATTTTGACCGTAATTTCTTCGTTAAAATTCCGATTCGAGCCTAATACGTGTCTACGGACTCGTTTCGTCGCGCTCTACGCAACGGTGTAAGTGAAACGGTCAAATTATTTCTCGGTCAAAAAGTCAATCTTTTCCTCAATAAAATAATCTAAGGGCATTTTAGTCTTTTCCTCTAATAAATTAATAATTAAATATTAATTTTAGGTTTTGGTTGTTACAGTTTCGTTCATGCAGGAAAGGATTATTTTGCAAAATTATTTCGTTGATGCAGCCACCTATTGTTGTCTGACCAGAGAGAGAGGAAGGGGAGAGGGGGAGATGGATGGGGAACGTCCATGTTTTCTCTTTTCAAATTAGAATAATTAAAAAAAAAATTTGAGTAAAATAAGGTAAGAGGGAGGATTAAGATTACTAACTGTACGTGTCATTAGATTAATTCAAGGGTCTTTATTAAAGAGGACCTCACAAGTCCTCATTTTTAAGACCTTAGAGCATCCACAATGATGCTCTCTATTTCTTAGTTAAAATTTGGCTAAGAATATAAGAAAGCTATTTTAGGAGCTCTCTAAAAAATTTCAACTCCAACCATACTCCATAATTTGGAGAGTCATAAATGCTATAACTCTTTTTTGATTGATCCATCTCCATTAAAAAATAAAATAAAAAATAGTTAGCATTAAATAAAGGTTTGAAATATTCATTAAATAAAGCAACATTAAATTATAGGGAGCCACTAGGAGTCCTTTCTCTCTCTTCAGATTTAGGAGCTCCTAGAGGACTCCCTATTTTAGGAGGTGGATAGGGAGCGTGGTTGGAGTTGCATTTTTACGATTCCTCCCTAAAATTTGTCTAAGGAGGTGGTTTAGAGAATCCATTGTGGATGCTCTTAGGTCAGCGGGAGTATTATTGTTGAATACTAAAAATAGAGCACACTGAAGTTACAACTTCGATTTTGACCTTTTTTCTTTTATCAAAGATATAGACATTAATTGTATCTAATATACATTGCCTCCTTCATTTTTGTAGTTCTCTTGGTTCAAACCTCCAGACCAGTCTCTATATGCTGGAAACCTTTTTTACGGTTTTGGTATCCATAAGTGGCATAGTGCTGTTTTTAATATATCTCAATACAAGGGTACAGGTTGGTGTGATCAGCCTTCATATATATAGTTTGTCTTCAAGCTTAGAGCACCAAACACTTTTTTCTTTCGATAAATATATATACATATTTTCTCATAAGCTGACGTTTGCATGTTATTATGGTGTGGAGGCCATGTATTTTCTACTACACCTTCCTGTTTTCCAATATGTTTACAATGGTATCCGTACGGTAATAACATGCAGACGTTTGCATAGGAGAATAACTGATTTCTCTATATACTTATGGGTTTAAAATGGACTCATCAAGAACCTACTGTTTATGGAATTTAACTGCATGCAGATGTCGAAACAACGATCAGATCAACGTAAATTGAGACATAAAATGCATATGATGAATCCAGATATAGATTTATGGTTGTATAAAAACGGCCTTTCTGATAAAAAATTGAAGGAGGTCATCATGAAAAACTTACACCAGAAACTTGAAGAACACAAGGAAGTTGATGTAGAGAATATACTCTCTCTTCTTCCCATTATACACCAAAGACGTATCATGTGCCGTCTCAGCTTGAATTTATTAAGGAACGTAAGGTTTTTTGGATTTCCCTATCAACAAGTTAACCAAAAATACATCCAGAACCATAACAAGATGAGTATAATAATATATATCTTATATTTGTAGGTGGCAATGCTTGAGAATATGGATGGACAAGTCCTTACAGCAATTTGTGAGCGTCTGAAGCCTGTGATCTATACTGAAGATGCCTATATCATTCGTGAGGGGGAGCCCCTTGACAAGATGCTCTTCATCATGCAAGGCACCGCATTGAGCTACACAAGTAGTTCTAATTGCAACATTTGCGGAAGTACTAGTGGTTCCTCAAACATTAAGTGCCTCGAGAGAGGTGATTTCTATGGAGAAGAACTTATGAATTGGGCTTCAAAACTTGCTTCATTCTCTGAGTTTCCCATCTCAACCAGATTTGTCAAGTGCCAGACAAAAGTTGAAGCATTTGCTATTAGGGCCAAGGACTTGAAGGGCGTTGTCACAAAATTCTGGTGGCATTTTAGCAAGGAGTTTGAGAGTTCTCAGTTGGAGCAATGGGAGAGTTTGGCAATTTCTTCCTTACGAGCAATCCGGTGCCGCCGTCATGCAAGGGCCAGAACTGGTTGAAACTACTCGATAAAATTATATCCTTCTTCTTATATCTCTTTCTTTGTTTGGATTAAAAGTACAACAACTTCTTTTTATTTGGGTTACTTGTATAGAGTTTGTTAAGTTTAATCCTTTATTTGGTGTTGCTTATTTATTTTTATTTTTTTAATCAAGAAGAAAGAACTTCATTGAACTTTCAGAAGCAATACAACCAAAACAACTAGAAGAAAAAACAGGGTGCTCTTAGGGCGTGTTCTTATGCTTATATATGCCGATGGCAAATTTTTGGAAAAGAAAAATCAAACTAAAATGTCACCCTCCTGTCAAAATTAGCCAAACACTATTACTACATAATTTTTTTCTCATACATCTTTATTTATTTATTTGCCTTCATAATATATGCTCGAGTTTGAGCATGGTTACCTATAACAAGAAAATGCAGAAACCTCAGGCAGAAAAATCCAATAGAGGAACAATTAAATCCCAAATGTGGTAACTAGCATTTGATTAATTTACCTCTCGTGAATGACTTTTTTCGACCAGATATACACCTCAAGCATATTGATCATCGGATTATAAAATCTTAAATCCAATAAAATATTGAATTGGATTGGATTGAATTAATAAAAATTCATTAGTTTTGACCAGATTTACACCCCTGGGGAAATAGTGCCAAAAAAAAATGTCTTGCAATATTTTTGTAGTTTCCGATGTCCATCTCTGTGACGACATTCAACTTCAATAATGCATAGACGCCATGAGACAGAAGTTAACAAATGTAAGAGAGACAGCGATTTGCATAAAAACCCATAAAATAAAGCAATTTGAACTTTTTTATATTGCAACTTTTGCTAGTAAGAGTAATTTGCATAACCATAAGACAAAAAACAAAGCAATTTGCACTTTTTAATGTTGCGACTAACAGCAATGTGCATAACGATCCAAAAAACAAAGCAACTAGGACATGAGATTAATTAGTAATAATAACAACTAGGACTAGAGATTAATTAGTATTTCCAACTCCCGAGTCAATATTGAGGCCTCAATTAGCAAAACCAAAAAAATAAAAAATTAACAAAACCAAAAATAATTTATTGGCTGAAGATGACTTGTTGGTCAGTTAGCGAGAACTATTTTTGTTTTCTTTTCTTTTTTTCCCTTTTTTGATCACGCGCTAACTTATAACTATTTATAACCATGCATATTGGAAACTGAATGTGTTTGAGATTTGGTTTCTGCTAAGTATTCAGGAAAATAGAAGAGAGAGAGGAGAAACAGAGAGCTTTGAGAATTCTGAAAATGGTGGGAATCAAATCTATTTTTCTCATTACCACTATACACGTACAGTAGAGCCTTTATACTTAGGCTTTGCTTAATGGTTAAGCATCTGAGCTAACAACCCCTAACAACCTTCACGTATTTAACATAACTAATTACAGACACGTGTCACACTAATTCTAATCATTACTAAACATCCCCCTCAATCTCGAGTAGGGACCTAATCTGAGATTGGTACAATGCTTAGAGAAAATCGACCATGAAGCCCTTAGTCGTGACATCAGCAATTTGCGCATCGCTTGGTATATCAACTAAGAAATCCTCGCGTGTACACGCTCCCGATGAAATGGAAATCGTGTTTAGGTGTTTGATACAGAGTGATATATAGGATTGAGCTCAGAGCCAATGCCGACATATTATCACAATACAGAATAGGAGGTTCGATAAATATACATGGAGATCAACAAGAAGCTGCCGGATCGCACAACATCCGCTAAGGCATTAGCAAGAGCCTTATACTCGGCTTCAAAGTGGAACTTCGTGAAACAGTAACCTGCTTCTTCGATTGCCATGAGACCGGTTAGACCCCAAGTACACCACAAAGCCCGTAGTGGATCTGCGAGTGTTAATATCACCCGCCTAGTCAATCACTATAAGCGCATAAGAGGAAGGGACCAAGCGTAATAAGTAAAACCATGACCGAGTGTGCCTGAGATAACGCACGAATCGTTTCACTAAGAAGAAATGATGCTCGGTAGGATTAGTCATGTATTGACAGACGGTATTAACAGAATGGGCAATGTCGCCTTGTAAACACTACTACGCTTCACTATTTGCGCGACGAAATATTGCGCGACGAAGAACAACTCGTCACAAGAAACCATACTTGCGCGAAAACAACTATTCGTCGCGCAATCCACTCAAAATTTGCGCCACCAAACTTTTTCGTCGCGCAAAATGTATATGCGCGACAAAACAATTTTTCGTCGCGACAAACAGAGTTAAAAAAAGCGGGGAATTTTTTTAGCGCGAAACATTTGCGCGACGAGAAATATCGTCGCTAAAGGCAACATTGCGCGATTTAACAAATTCTCCGTCGCGCAAAAAGGACAGTCCCCTCATTTAGAGCGACGGAAAGACGCTTTCGTCGCGAAGAGAACAAGAGATATTTTATTTTTTGGCGCCAAAAATGACCTAGGTGGGATATTTTTTTGCGCGACGTAATTACATTTCGTCGCGTAAAGTTCAACGTTTACGCGACGAATATCTTGTTTTGCGCGACGGAATTTTGTTTTTGCCGACAATTTTGCGCGACGAAAGTTGGCGCGACGGAAAGTTCCAGCGTCGCGCAAAAGTTAGATGTCGACAGGTGTTTGCGCGACGAAAAAATGGGTTTGCTCGACGAATGATTTGGTTTTTTGCGACGGGAGTTTGCGCGACGAATAAGTATGTTCGTCGCGCAAAGTCCTTCTTCTTCATATTAGAATTCTGCCATTGCAGAGGCAGAATGCAAAACAAAGCATTCTCGCCTCTGCTTTCTCTCAACCTCTCGCCACTGGGATTTCAATACATTGATTGGGTAAGTATTTTTCGTCATTAGTTTAAAAGTATTAATTTAAGTTCGTACTAAGGTTTTTTAATTTGTTTTCGTTAGGGATATTTGTAATTAGCGATTGGTGGAGAACGATTGAGAAGGTATTTTATTTGTTTTATATATGTTTAAAATGTTCTTGTGAAGTTATATTTATATTATGTTGTGCGAATAGTACAATCTGTTAGGATGTACGGTTAATTGAAATTAACTTCGTTCTTTTATTTTTATGTTTAGTAACACTTAGTTTCCGCTCGAGATTAGTTGGATTTCGTGCATGGATGCGTAATGCATGATCTGCGGTCCAATTAATTCTTGAATTGTCCCATTATTTGGACAGTTTGGTAATGCATATGTTGTCACGTATCTATGGCTACAGGATTAGGTTTCGATTGTGGATATTTCGTTGTCATCTCGGACGTTCTTCGGGTGGTACATAGGTATTTATACCTATGGCCACCTCAAGAATCAGAGCGAGATGTCGTAAATTCATCCACGTCGAAATCTAATCTCATGTAGTCGTAGGTTACGTGGCAGGAGTATGCATTCCCGAATGGGATAGGACCCTTACCGGAGGCATAAGGTGACATTATAACTTCGTATGAAGTTGTTGTGATTGTTGTGTTGTGATTCTGGTTTCAGGAATTATGGACAGAAGGTGGATACAAAACCCGAACAGATGCGCAGACGAATACTTGGATGGAATCGAGGATTTTATTGAGTTTGCACGTAGACACAACCCGGGTGCAACTAGAATCCGTTGTCCTTGTAGGAGGTGCAACAACACGTTATGGGAGACAATTGAAAATGTTGGATTTCATTTAGTAAGGAATGGAATGATTGAGACATATAACATTTGGAACCTTCACGGGGAACAATTAGAGCATGCTTTGTCTTCAAATGCCACAAGAGTGGACAATGTTCAACCTATTGTGGATGCTAATGATGAAGTCATGGATATTATACAGGATGTTTTTCCATTTGCATCGACCAACATGAATCAAGAAGAGCAAGATGATGTGCCTACACCAATAGACACGGAGTTTGAACAATATGAGAAATTGTTAAAAAATGCCAACCAAGAGTTATACCCGGGGTGCGAGAGCTTTTCCGTTCTCACGGCCATTGTGGAGCTAATGCACGGAAAAATAAAGTATCGTATGTCGAACCTGTGTTTCGATTACTTTTTGGGGGTTTTCAAGAGAATGCTTCCGACGGACAATTGTTTGCCAAAGACCATAAACAGCGCAGAAGGTGTTGAATGGTCTTGGATTGGGTTATGAAAAAATCCATGCTTGCAAAAACAATTGCATGTTATTCTACAAAGAGCATGAATCGTTGGATACATGTCCTATATGCAATGAGTCGAGGTTCAAGATGACATCTCGTAATAGGACGACTAAGATCCCACAAAAAGTCATGCGTTATTTGCCCTGAAACCTAGGTTGCAGCGATTGTATATGTCGACGATACCGCCACGTACATGAGATGGCATCAGGAAAACGGGTAGACGATGATGTGATGCGGCATCCTGCAGATGGGGAGGCATGGAAAGAGTTCGATCGAACGTTCCCCGAGTTTGCTGCTGATCCCCGAAATGTTAGATTGAGACTTGCCACTGACGGATTCAATCCGTATGGGGTTCTAAACCAACACCACAGCACTTGGCCGATTTTCGTATTCCCATATAATTTGCCGCCTTGGAAATGCATGAAAAAAGAATACATGATGATGACTGTTTTGATAACTGAGGATCCCGGGAGGTCAATCGATGTTTACTTAAGGCCGTGGTTGATGAGCTGAAGGATTTGTGGACAAACGGTGTTCGCACGTACGATAAATCAACTGGGAAGATGTTCACTTTGCGGGCAGCAAGCATGTGGATCTGTGAATGATTTCCCAAAGATATGCAATGGTTTCGGGTGGAGCACAAAAGGTTATATGGCATGTCCTGTATGCAAGGAAGATGTAACTTCTGGTTGGCATGCTGGAAAAGTTTGTTACCTTGGTCATCGGAGATGGTTGCCATGGGACCATGAGTGGAGGGAAAAAGATAAAGAGTTCGACGGAACACCGAAGCGTCGCTTAGACCCAGAGAATGGTCCTGATGAGATATTGGACCAATTAACTGCTTGGATTTTGCTCCATTCGGGAAAACAGTTAGTCGATCGACCTTCTACACATATGAACTGGACGCACAAGCCTATGTTTTTTGAGCTCCCATATTGGTCGAAACTAAAATTGAGGCACAATCTAGATGTGATGCATGTTGAGAAAAATGTATTCGACACATTGGTGGGCACGATTCTAGATATCGAGGGGAAGACAAAGGACACGATCAAAGCTCGTCTTGATTTGGAAAGAATGGGCATACGAAGGGGTTTATGGATGAATAGGGACAATGATAAAGCTAGAAGGGATCTTGCATTCTTTTCTATGAAACCGAATGACAAGAAAGAGTTTCTAAAGTTTGTATCGTCAGTAAAGTTTCCCGATGGGTATGCTTCTAATATCGCACGTTGTGTGAATGTTGACGGGGGTAAATTTACTGGACTTAAAAGCCATGACTCGCCATGTGTTTATGCAACGCCTACTTCCTGTTGGTATTCGACACCTATTGCCGGAAGATGTAGTGAAGCCAATCATTTTGTTGTCCAGATTTTTTTCCCAACTGACGGCGAAAACTTTGCGAAAAACGGACATGTTTCAGTTGCGCCATGACATTGTCCAAGTCCTATGCAAGTTTGAGATGATATTTCCTCCAGCTTTCTTCACAAGTATGATGCACGTGATGGTTCACTTGCCAGAAGAGGCATTACTTGCTGGTCCTGTCAACTATCGCTGGATGTATCCAATAGAAAGGTATATAATCCTTATCATTTGTGTATGCATCATTATCACATGCTTGCTAATTTCAATCATATCGTTTTATTTTGGCAGGCTTCTCGGAGAGCTGAAAAAAAGTGTACGCAATGTATGGCCCGAAGGATCAATCGTAGAGGCTTGGGTTCAATATGAGTCGCTTACTTTCTGCAGAATGTATTTAAAAGATGTGGAGACGGTTTTCAATCGTCCTCAGCGCAATCATGATGGAGGTATGAGAAATGAAAAACTTTCTGTTTTTGCCCAAAGCGCACGACCCTTTGGAGATCCTGGACGCGAAGAGTTGTTTTCTAGAAATGACATGGAGGTAGCGCATTGGTTCGTACTGAACAATTGTGATGAGATCATGGGATACTTATATGAGCATGAAGAGATGATGAAGCGAGAACATCCATCACATTTGGTTGCCCAGAAACACCGTGAATTGTTTCCACAATGGTTTTTGGATTCTGTAAGTTATCAGTGTTTGTTATTTGAGAAATATAAATGTTTTTTATAAATTTTGTCAGACTAACATATGAATGGTTTTGTATAATATTAGGTGAATAAGTTGAAATCATCGAATTCCCCAACTTACAGTGATGAGTTATATAACTTGGCGTTCGGCCCGATTCGCGCTGAATTGTTCTCGGGTTGTAATGTCAACGGTGTCAAATTTTTGGCCGAAGCACGAGATGACAAGTTGTGTACGCAAAACAGCGGTGTCCATGTCCCAGGTGGAGGCGAAAGTACGGACATTGATTTCTATGGCAAACTCACAACTGCGTGCAATTGCTTTACAAAGATCGATACCAAGTGATCATGTTTAAGTGTCGATGGTTTGACACCAACCCAAATAGGCCGGGAAGTGTTAAAATCGATCATGGCTTACTATCTGTGAACATGAACAGAACTTGGTATGATGACGACCCTTATATTTTGGCAAACATGGCAACACAAATTGTGTATCTAGATGACCCTAAAGCCGGAAGCGGTTGGAACGTTGTTCAAAAGATGGATCACAGGAACGTGTATGCTATACCGTAACTAGACCCAACTGAAACAACGTCAACAATGTAGCTGACCAACGTTTAGAATCTTCAATGGAAAATGATGCGGAAACACTTCGAGATACTAATGTTATACAAGAGCCATTTCAAATACAAGGAGTGTCTTCAATCGAAATACCGATTCAGTCAATTACAATTGACCTCGGTGATCTTCCGCGATATGATGTTGCAGTTTGCCCGAGCAACGACGATGATGTAGTTATAGAGGAGGCGGAGGAGGAGGAGGAGGAAGAGGATTGGGAGACCGAAAGTGATGATAGCAACGATAACGAAAGTTATTATAGTTCAGATGATGAATGATTAATTTTTTTTGTAATTTTATTATGTTAGTGGACATATTTTGTGTAATGCAAATGTTTTCATATATGTACTTGTTATATCCAAACATTATATATGATACCAAGTGAAACATTATTAAAATAATTGTAGTTATAAACCATTGGTAAATAAATATAGCCAACTAATTTGTATCATAAAGTTTAAATTTATTTTCACAAAAAACTTTTACAAAATGAAAACCATATAACCGAAAAAATGAATACAAAGAACATAAGATTATCAACAATCCTTCCATTCTCAAATCGAAAGAAAATAGAATAAATCATACTTTCATACAATTAATTATATGTAATGATGAATACTTCAGATTAATAATATGTGAATGCAAATAATCTTGCGCGACGAAGGCATAATTGTCGCGCAACTTTTGCGCGACGGATAACGTACACGTCGCGATACTCTATCATTTGCGCGACAAATAATATCGTCGCGCAAGTGCCTTTAGCGCGACGAACAACAGACCTCGTCGCGCAAACATATACATATATATATTTCTGAAATATACACACGTATATAGTTGAAATTGACGATCGAAGTAGTTCACTGTATTCACATAGGGTTAAACAGTATAGCTGTAAAAAATCATCAAAATCAGAGTCAAAATAACCGTGCTAAATCATGACTTTTCGTTTATAACCGTCAAACGTTTTGTCCTGCTACTTGAGCTCAATGTTTTTTTTTTCTCATTTTTGACGTATAGGATCTCGAAGTATAAAAAACATATTTGACGGCTAGATTACTGAAACTAGTTTCCTAGAATACGTATTCCATAAAAACACAATATTCATAAAAACTGAATAATTTCTTTATACATTCCTTCAGTCTAACATAAGATTATGTGATGTCTTGTACTGTAAATATCTGAAATTGAAGATCGAATTACATCTCTGTATTCATATAGGGTCAAGAACCGCAGCTGTAAAAAATTTTCAAGATCGGAGTTAAAATCACCGCTGAATCGACAATTTGTTTAGAACCGTCGAAACGCTTTTGTCCCGTTACTCAATCTCTGAATGTTCATTCATTATGATTTTTGACGTATACGATCTTGAACTATGAAAAAAGAAGATTGCCGGTTGGATCATTGAAACTAGTTCAGGAGTTCGGGTTTAGGGCTTAGGTATGTGTTTTAGGTTTAGGGTACTAGGTATGGTTTTGCGCGACGAACATAATTCCATTCGTCGCGCAAAATCAATAAAAATTCCTCGCCTCCCGCTCCAACACTTAGTGAAATTTTTTGGCAAAGCCAGTTTGCGACTAATATGTGCCCATTCGTCGCGCAAAGTCAATAAAAAATTCCTCCTCCCGCTCCAACACTTAGTGAAATTTTTTGGCAAAGCCAGCTTTGCTCGAAATATGTGCCCATTCGTCGCGCAAAATCAATAAAAAATTCCTCCTCCTCCCGCTCCAACACTTAGTGAAATTTTTTGGCAAAGTTAGCTTATGCTGATTTAATATGTGCCCATTCGTCACGCAAAATCAATAAAAAATTCCTCCTCCCCGCCTCCAACACTTAGTGAAAGTTTTTTGGCAAAAGCCAGGTTTGCGCGAAATATGTGCCCATTCGTCGCGCAAAATCAATAAAAAATTCCATCCCCTCCGCTCCAACACTTGGTTAAATTTTTTTGGCAAAGCCGATTGCGCGATTTAACCGTGTCAAATTTTTTGGCAATAGCAGCGCGATTTAATACGCATTCGTCGCAATCTCATTGCATTGATTTTTCCCACGAAAATCAAATCCCAAAATTTGGGCGGTCGACAAGTAGTATGCGCGACGACACTAGTTGTTTAAATCGCGCGCAAGGTATATCTGTTCACAACTTTGCGCGACGAAATCATGTTTTTAAGTCGCGCAAAGGTCAAATTTTATAATGTTTCGCGATTAAAATTTTACTTTTTCGCGCAAGGTTATTTTAATGAACTTTGCGCGACGGATATCTGTATTCGCGCGCAAAGTCGAATAAGTTTTCTGAAAATCGCGATCTTCTCCTTCTTCCCCAATTTCTCAAACGGAACCCTAAACCTCCATTTCTCTCCGCCGTGACCTCAGCCCCTACTCCGCCCCAAATCAGACCCCGCCGCCGTCGAACCCAGAGCTTCCGCCGCCGCCGCCCATCCCGCCGCCGTGAATTGCTCCGCTTAGGCCGAATCTTTGCCGCCGTTGTTCTCTCTCCTTCGGGCACCAAATCCGCAATTGAGGTATGCTTTCTGGGCTATTTTTCATGCTCTAGCTTGATGGTTGTGTAGGATTTGATTGATTGTGTGCATAGGGTAGTCAATTTGAAACCCTAGGTTTCGGCCGGTTTTGAAATTGAAATTCGCCACTTCCGTCCGTTTTTGGGGTAGGTCCGAGAACAAAAGTGCCTCCAATTGATGTTTTAAACCTAGGTAGGAACCTTGCCTTAATTTGTAGGATTTCGGGGATTGTTATCGCTTAGGGCACCCACGCGTGCCGGCGAGTGTGGTGGCGCGTGGGGTACTTGTGGCATAGGGCATTTTGTCCCAGTGCAAACATTTCGTTGTCACGAGCGCGTAGGTGTGCTCGGATTGGAATTTGGTTATCGTTTGAGTGTCGAACGGTTCGAACCTATTGTGCGATTTTAGGGTTTGATATGTTCGGACCGTTGGATCGAGCTGAAACTCACGTATGTGGTACCATGTATTTATAGGATCGTTTAGGAATCGACGGATCGTGGATCGGAGTCCCGGATACTCAAATCGCAAACCCTAGGTCAAACTATGATTTTAATTAGTTAGTTCAATTTTTACTGACATTGTATGCGCTACATTGGATTAATGAAATTGTGCGGATGTCGACTTGATTAGACGTCGTAGGCGGTGAGGGCTACACCGAGTTCGAGCCCGGCTCACCCGGTATCACCGCCACCGCCCAAAGATCGATGGAGCAGACCACGCGCTAGCTGGTCTGGGGATCCTGTGCGGCTGCATCATCATCTTCTTCGGTGGTGCAGCCTCTTAGCGCTAGGCGGCGACACCGCCCGCTACCACCACCGACCACATCCATCGATCGATCGGTGCCTCGGGGCACCTACAGTAATACCCTTCCCCTTTCATTTTTTTAACATTTTTTTAATTGGGAATTTTATGGTTCAATTTGATTGTATATGTAACAATATTGTCATATCCCTTTGCAGCCAAGAGGAACACCCGAGGGCCGTGTCGGCCGTGAAGACGGCGAAGGTCACCCGGGTGACCAACAATGACAAGATCGGATATGACGAGCGCCATCGGGCTGCACCGACGGCGGACTTGCATAGCTCCTTGGCCCACGACATTGGGCACGTCGTTCGGACCCATTGCCCGATGCAATGGAAGTCTTGGAAGGTCATACCTGACGAGATCAAGATGCAAGTTCGCGGCCAGTTGTCGGTATTTTTCCTATCTTTTAATTATTTTTCTTTCAAACTTTATATATTTCTATTACTTAATGTATGTAATCAATTTATTGCAGACGAACTACGACTTAGAGGACATCAACGAGGAGACTTTGGCGTACGTCAACAGACTCTTTGGTGAGAGGTACAAGCAGTGGAAGAGCGACTTGCACCACCATTTCTAGGCGTTTGATGATCCGCAAGTCGCTCTTCAGGAGGGTTGCCCGAAGGAGCTTGAGGGGCGGGAAGATAGTTGGGCGTGGCTCTGCGCTCATTTTCAGCGCCCGATTATGTGGTATTTTTTTAATAATATTTGTTTAATGTTTATTTTATTTTTTATATCTCATTATTATTTAATTTATTTATAGTTCAATTATTACGTTTTATTTTTTGTATAACAGAATAAAGCCCAAGTGAATAAGGGCAATAGGAAGAAGAAGACTCTTCTTCACCATTCCGGCTCCAGGCCCTTCTCATATAGGATGGATGCACGGCGTCGGGTAAGAATAATATAATTTATATTTAATTTTTAATACGTCATTATTATTAATTTCTTTTGTTCATACTAATATTTTTCTTCTCTTGTTCAATTAAGGGGGGGTCGAAATTCTCAGAGATCGACGTCTTTGGTGACGTTTATGTTCGACCTGGGAATGAGTTGGCCGAGTCCCTTCATGTAAGTATTATGTATTTTTAATTCTTATGTTACACTTTCAATTTATATGCATTTTTGAATTTATATTTTATGTAATGTTAAACAGACGCACGATGGTGGAGAGGAGCAGTTGGTTCTTCAAGAGTCCGCCTCCCAACTTCCTCCCGAGACTCCGATCGAGTCTGTGGATCCTCCGCATGATGCTGGATTTCAGATTTTGACGCAGACGTTGGATCGGACTCTCGGGAGGAGGCCGTAACGTATTGTAAGGGGATGGGAATGCCCGATGAGGGAACCTCGACCGCGGTCATCGCAGGTGCAAACAATGTGCTTTAACATCGCGGTTGCCGAGCTTGAGGGTCCGGCATTCCAATCCCGAATTTTGTGCGTCGACCTCCGAGCCCGTCCCACCCCGAGCATCCCCAGCACACCACGGCCCCTGCAGACACCCATACCTCCGAGCCGCATGTGGCAGATGACCAAGTAGATTTTTAACATTATTTGATTAGTTTTTTATTTTTATAATTACTTTTACAATTTGTATACATTTATTTTATTTTATATAATAGATGTTTTCTTTACGATTAATTTTTTTTATTGTCATTTCATTTTAATTAAAAAAAAAACCAAATTTATTTTTTTACAAAATTTAAAATCAAATAATAATAATTTTTTTAAATAATATATATTGCTTTTGCGCGACGAAACGTAAATCGTCGCGCAAAAACATTTAAATAACAAATCGACAAATATATTTTAATCTTGCGCGACGGAATTTTGTTGCGCGAAGATGTGTATGCGCGAAATAAGATGTCGTCCGCAAGGTTCATAGCTTTCGCGACGGACATTTCCGTCGCTAGTTTTTTTTGCGACGACCGCTTGTCACGCAAATATTTGTGCGACGGACAATGAGGTCGTCCCCAAATGTTTTTTGAAACGAAGTTGTTATCGTAGCGCAAACTGCGCGACGAATGACATTTGTTCGTCGCGCAAATCCTTTCTTCACGAACTTTGCGCCGACGGATCGTGCGCGACGAAACTTCGCGCGCATAATGATGTGCGACTAAAATCATTTTTGCGCGATTTAATACCCTTTCGTCACGCAAAGACTAAAATGTAGTAGTGAAAGGTAAGATATTGTAATGCACCCACAATGCTACGATACTGTTTTGGATCCTTCAAAGGAATACCATCAGTGAGTAAAATCTGTGTGTGAGGTTTCAGAGGTGTAGGACAGGGTTTACAAGAACTCATCCCAGACTTTGCTAACAAATCAGTAGCATATTTTTGTTGATTAACAAAGATGTCTCCATTAGACTTATAGGAAATCTGAAGACCAAGGAAATAAGTAAGGGTGCCCATATCCTTGAGCTCAAACACTGAACCCAGCTCTGTAATTACCTCCTGGATGACCTGCGGGTTTGAGCCGGTGAGAATAATGTCGTCAACATAGAGCAACAAAACCACAATAGCTGAGTCGGAATACTTCACGAATAAACTGGGATCACTATGAGACATCTTGAACCCAAGCGCTGGAAGAAAACCAGTGAACTTAGCATTCCAGGCCCGTGGAGCCTGCTTTAAACCATACAACGACTTCCGAAGTTTACAAACATAGTCGGATGGTGAGGATCTTCGAACCCCTGAGGTTGCTTCATATACACTTCCTCCTCAAGTTCCCCATGTAAGAGGGCGTTCTTGACATCCAATTGGCCAAGAGACCAATGATTGTAAGCTGCCAAACTGAGAATGATGCGAACTGTAGCATGACGAACAACTGGGCTAAATGTCTCTTCATAATCAAAACCAGCCTCTTGACTAAAACCCTGGGCAACCAGTCGTGCCTTATATCTAGAAATGGAACCATCAGAGTGTCTTTTCAACTTATAAATCCATTTTGAACCAACAATGTTTGTATTAGTAGGAGGAGGTACCAACACCCAGGTACCTTGCATCTGTAATGCAGAAATCTCTTCGACCATGGCCTTTGTCCAATCAGCAGAAAAAGAAGCAACACGATAGCTAGAAGGTTCATCCAGAGAAGTAGTGTCATGGATACTGGTGTAACATATGTAGTCAGAAAAATCCTTCCTCTGAACAACCCCAGTTTTAGACCGAGTAAGCATAGAATGAGAAGGGCTGCTGGAGCAGAGTCAACAGAACACTGGGTTGTACAGAAGCAGGAGAAGAAGAAGGAATAGAATCAATAGAAGGTAGAAGAACTTGTAATTGCTGCTCCGAAAGAACAGGGTTAGAAGGCTCAGGCTGAGACAACGCAGAGAGGCTAACAAATCTTGCTGCTCTGCAGAACTCGTGTAAAGGCTCAGCTGAGACAGCTCAGGAGAGGCTAACAAATCAGGAGGTGTAAGACTAGGAGCACTAAAGGAACTATGAGAAGCAAGCACTGAAGGTGATGTAGCAGACATAGGTAACAGAATAGGAATAGGGGAGAGAACCAATGAAGAAGAACAGGATGAGGTAGGCAGAGAGAAGTGGGGCTTGAAAGGAAAAATGGTTTCATCATGAATAACATGTCGAGACACCAAGAATTTGCTAGTGGAACAATTGTAACACAACACTCCTTTATAGCCCAATAGATACCCCATGAAAACACACATAACAGTGTGAGGTTGAAGCTTAGTAGTATTAGTGGCTCTTAAACATGGATAGACAGCAGTACCAAAGACACGAAGGTGTCTTATATCAGGATGCCTATGAATAAGCCTATAATATGGAGATTGATTAGAAAGCACCTTACTAGGCATGCGGTTAATCAAATAGGCAGAATGGGCCATAGCATGAAACCAAAATTGATCAGGCATAGAAGCTTCTTGTAAAAGGGTTATAGAGGTTTCTAATAAGTGGCGATTCTTCCGCTCAGCGAGGCCATTCTGTTGAGGTGTGTAAGGACAGGAAAAGGACAGGAAACTTGATGAGCAATGCCATGAGATGCAAGAAATTCATTGAATTGAGTGCTCATATACTCACCACCACCATCACTTTGAAGAAACTTAATAGAAGCATTAAAATGAGTTGTAAGAAAAGCAACCAATCTGGTAAACATTGTAAACACCTCAGACTTGGCATAGAGAGGATATAACCACAGAAAACCAGTGTATTCATCAATGAAAGACACTACATATCGATAGCCAGAAATGGAGTTACATGGAGAAGGACCCCAAACATCACTATGGAGTCTATAAAATGGAGACGAAGCCTTATTGTGATGACTAGAAAATGGTAACCGATGCATTTTACCATCTAGACAAAAAGAACACAGCTTAGAAATTGAATCAGATACCACTGGGATTTGAGCGACTGTAAGCATGAGTTGAACAACTTCATTCGTAGGATGTCCAAGCCTACTATGCCAAATAGAGGAACGAACTTTCTGACCAAGAAAAGCACTTGTCTGTGACTGAGAAGCTTGGCTACTAGTACCAACTGATGATAAAGAAGTAGGAATAGGATACAAGCCATGCTCACTCTTGCCCTGGAGAAGCTTCTTGTTGGTGACCTTGTCCTGTATTAAAAATCCAGATGTATCAAAGATCATGCGACAATTATTGTCATGACATAGCTAATACACAGATAAGAGATTTGCTGTAAGTTGAGGCACATGTAAAACTTTAGAGAGAGTTAGAGAAGAAGAGGCAGTGGGAATATGAGATTTGCCAATATGAGCAATATGCAAACCTTCCCCATTGCCCACTACAACATTCTCAGCTGAAGTACAAGGTGTAGCATTGTGCATTGTAGTCATGTGTGGTACCATATGGTGACTCGCTCCACTATCAGCAATCCACACCGCATCAGGAGAGAAAGAAGCCTGAGCAGCCATAGCAGTGAGAGAGGATGGAGGAGGAGATCCCTGATAGGCATAGTTGGAGCGATGATAGCAATCCAATGCACCATGGCCCTTCTTGCCACAAATTTGACACTCAATAATGGTGGAGCCTTGAGATGAGGTAGAATTGCGAAAACAACAATTTGCAGCTGTGTGACCTCTCTTACTGCAAATTTGGCATTCTGGAACAATTCCAGACTTAGGAGGACCCTGAAATTTATTCGGAAAGCCACGACCAAAAGGCCTAGAACCAGAAAATCTGCCTCGGCCACCAAAGGAACCAGACGATCGACCATGTGTATGTGAACTCATATAACCAGTAGGAGAAAAGGAAGGCACAGAAGGAGTGGGGAGAATACCAGCACCAGAGAGATTAGGAGACGGTGTAGAAGAGGTAGATCCAGTATAGGTAGAAGAATGGCTGAACATACCAACCATAGGAGAATGGGGCAAGAGTACACGAGACTCAGCGGCTTGTTCAGCTGCAAGCAAATGATTGCGGAAATCTTTGAAAGAAAGTGAAGTGTCACGAGCAAGAAGCACAGTTTTGATCATGTCATACTCAGAAGAAAGGCCATTCAACACAGCAAGCATCAAATCATCGTCGAGACAGAAACACCAACAAGTCGATCACGCGGACATGTTTGAGGCGAAGTAAAAACTTCTCAATAGAATCAGCGCCTTTTTGAGCAGTTTGAAGCTCCGTTTTCAAGAGATTCACACGAGCACGAGACACGGTAGCATATCGATCCACAAATTCATCCACGCCTCAGAGGCGTCTTAGATCCGATCACGTATTCGATCGCCTCATCGGAAAGCGTTGCAATCAACAAGCTCAGCGCTTTGTCAACCTTCAACCAGTCTTTATAAGCCGCGGTGATTATCGACGTGACGCCTTCCTCATCGAGAATTGCATATTTCGGTGGAGCAACACTAGAGCCATCGAAATGTCCGAAGAGATCATGACTTTCCAACACAGATTCAATCTGATATCGCCATTTCAGATAGTTGCCATCCGTCAAACGAATGGTGAGCATGCCAAGGAGGCCATCAAGCTTGAGAGTTGAAGTCGCCATAAAAAAAAAACAGAGAAACAGAGACGAAGATGAGGAATTGCAGAAAAGAGAGAAGAATCAGAGGAATCAGATGACAGAAGAAACCAAGAATCAGAGGAATAAGAGAAATCGGATGAGAACGAGAAGAAAAGAGTCCAAGAATGTCAAAGAGAAATCAGAGAAATCAGATTCAGAAACAAAAGCAAGGAAGACTCATATGAGATCTAGAAGACGGCGGAAGCAAAGAAAATCCCAAATCGGTCCATGGCTCTTGATACCATGCTAAGTATTCAGGAAAATAGAAGAGAGAGAGGAGAAACAGAGAGCTTTGAGAATTCTGAAAATGGTGGGAATCAAATCTTACCACTATACACGTACAGTAGAGCCTTTATACTTAGGCTTTGCTTAATGGTTAAGCATCTGAGCTAACAACCCCTAACAACCTTCACGTGTTTAACATAACTAATTACAGACACGTGTCACACTAATTCTAATCATTGGCTAAACAGTTTCGAATAAGATTTTCAACATTCATTCCGCCAAAAGTTTCTCTCAAATAATTCGCACTTCAGTGTCAGGTTAGCACTTGGCTGGGAAAGCATACTTCTACTCGATTGAGATTTTACGGTTCTCTAACTTATAGAATTCTCCATACTATTTGCAGGAGTTCATATTATTTTGTGTTAACTCAGCTTATTTGGAAGTGCAGACTTAGCTTCAGGTACATATATAGCTGTTCCATTAACAAATTCATGTACAACTTTAAAGGTTTTAATCTCATACCCTACTGAATTCATAAGGGGACATCGCCTATATATACCAATTGTGCTGCAACTTGTTTTGTGATATGCGTTCATTCTTTTTATATTTAGACTTGTGTGAAGTAGGTCATTATTTTTAACCATCTAAAATACAAAAGGGAAAATTGATTTTGAGCAAGGGTGAGAGAGAAATAAGGAGCTAATGTTTGATAGCATAGGGGCTAAGGGGGTTTTCTTGTAAACCAAAATTGTTTCTATTTTTCTAAGGAAATTTCTCCATGGAATCACCGAAGAGGACATAAGCACATTTTCGAAGCTCTATAAATTCTTGTATTCTTGGTTGGTTTGTTTGCTTTGGTGTGTGTGTGCAATTTCTTTGTGGGTCCTTTTTGTCATAATTCATTGATGATAACAAGGTCTTAGATTATTTCTTCACAACACATACACACACACACACATATATATATAGTCCTCTTCGATTGAGGGATCCCTTAAATAATTTTATTTGAGGGACACCTTTTTGGGTCTCCTACGAATTTTTTTTTCCAAACGATCCAAACCATTTATTTTTGAAGTCTACATTCATAGATCATCTTTGCAAAAAAATTAGACAAATAGGAAATCATTTCGATATCCAATTGTGTCATACAAAATCAATGAACACGGTTCTTCAAGAAAGTACTAAAATTTCAATAATTCAATTGGGGGGTCAAATGATATCAGATTCAAGTGATTTTTTGTAGAGATGATCTTTGAACGAGTATCTACAAAATAGACGGTTTGAATTAGTGAAATACAATATGGAGTGGGCCCTACAAGGGTGTCCCTCAAATAAGCTAATATAAAGAATCCTTCAATGAAAGATCTCTGTATATATATATATATTAAATAGTATACACATATATTCATATTCACACACACACACACATATATATATATACTAGTATTTTAACAAGCTTCTTGGGGATTGTAGTTCATAGGATATCGTATCATCAATAAGCTTGAGTTATGGCGGACTCCAATGATGACTCACCAGCCATAAGGTTAGCTAGTCTTTTTTTTTTCCCTGATTGAAATTTTAGTTTCTTTCTCTAATTCTCAGAACGTTTTCCCTTTTTCTTTCCAAAAACTTTTCTATATATACACACACATATATTATGCTTGGGAGATGAACTTTTAAACACCAACTCAAGTACTTTACTTGAGTTAAGTTATATAGGAAACACAGGTTATCAGTTACCTCATCGTACGACTAGAGGGATTCCTAGACAACAGTATGACCATGACCCTAAAAAAAAAGTTAAATACCCTATTGCTAATCATATGTCCGTACATAAGGTGTCTCCGTCATGTGCATCATTTGTATGTCAATTATCCACTGTATCTATTCCAAGTAATGCGCTGGAAGCTTTGAAAGATCTCAAGTGGGCTCAAGCGATGAATGATGAAATGGAGGCCCTACAGAAGAATTTCACTTGGGAGATGACTATCCTTCCTAAAGGGAAGAGAACAGTGGGTTGTAGATGGATATATATAGTAAAGTTCAAGGCATATGGAACCATTGAACGATACAAAGCAAGACTGGTGGCGAAAGGTTACACTCAGACTTATGGGATTGACTATGAGGAGACCTTTGCCCCTGTAGCCAACAATTGGGGTTTTTCTTTCTCTGGCAGCAAACCTAGATCGGTCATTTGTCACATCCCAGGATCGGCTCCACCGTAGCACGATATTGTTCACTTTGGGCCCCCTTCTCTACCATCACAGTTTTGTTTCTGAGAATTCACGAGCAACTTTCTAGTGGGTCACCCAACCTGGGATTGCTCTAGTCCCAACTCGCTTAACTTCAGAGTTCCTATGACTCCGAAGCCAGTGAGCTCCCAAAAGACCTCGTGCTAAATGGAGGTGGGTATGTACATATAAGGTACATCACCCCCTCTTCATTAATCGATGTGGTATGTTACACCATTACACCAGTTTGAGGTCAAAAATGCCTTCCCGCATGGCGACCTAGAAGAGGAAGTCTATATGGATTCCAATTAACAAAAACATCATTCAATAAATCAAGCCCAAATAGTGACTTTAAGATCTAAAAACTTGTTTGGTATTGAACTCCAAACTATTTTTAATATCTTAAAAAAATTGAATTAAAATAAAAAAACCCTAGATTTCCAAATTGAAAAAATTGAAATTAAAATCATAAACCTTTGATTCCCAAATTGAAATTAACAAAAGAAAAGGAACAATCGGTGTGGTTTCAATGGAAACCCTAGAAACCCAAAACATGAAAAAGATTGATCAATTTTTGGTGGGTCTAGTAAGACCATGGAGGTAGTAGACAGAGCTGCAAATGACGTCGACCCAAAACCACCAACCGACGCGAGAGAAAAAGAGAGACAGACGAGAGAGGGAGGAGAGAGAGACAGACATACGAGAATTGTATGCGGCAAATGCAAGGTAATAGAGAGATGCAAGGAAAGATGATATTGGAGGAGATAGAGAGCTTTGCGTGTGTTTTAGGAGCTATACTTTGGAATCGAGGTAGGGATTTCTTGGGGGGACCTTTACAGGGATTGATTTAATTAAATTTCGTGCCCCACCAAATACATTGCAACATCTTCACTGGAAGATCTCTTGAGCTTGTCGTATCAGATTGGAGAGCGTATGGATATATACCAAAATCGAAAGGTAAACTTGTTATATTTGCTGAAAGTGGTACAGCACATGACTTTTGTAGAAGGGAGCTATTGAACATCATATTGTTTTGTGGAGTGGAGCTACTGCAATAGAAGAAATGATCAAGCTTTTCCCGACCACACATATTATTAAATTTACAAACATGCTCCTCCCAACAAACTAGTTTTCGGTCCACAGAAAAAAAGTACCACAAGGCTCCGAATAGCTGGAGGACCAACGAGAAGATCAGATAGTTAATAATCAACAGTTCATCGAAATGTTTTTCATTGTTCTCAATTTTAATTTCTTCTTCTTTTTTTCTCAAATATGAGAGATGAGATTGAAACTTACATGAGCAGCAAGGATGAAGGGAAGGAAGTCCAAAATAGCTTTAAGCAATCTTCTTACTGAAGTCTCTATGTTAGAACTCCGATTGAGCCTTCGGTAGCCTAATAGCCCGTACGGTATATCGGATTGGAATTAGATAGAAGAAGTTAGTCTTTTCAACGGATGTATATTTTCCAGTGAGGATTACTGCCTGCACACATTTAAACCAACATTTCAGATTTAACTACTGTGCAACCAACAAATATATATAATCATGTCCGAAAGGCTGGTTAGCTAGCTTCTCTTCTCTTCTCTTAGTTGTCTTAATTAGGTACAAAATCTTACCTGTAGAATGGGAAGCGCAGCACAAATGCGAGGCAGAATGCGTAAGAACCGAAGTGTTTTCTTGCCATTCAAGATTTTACAAATTTTCGTATGAGGACCGCCAATAATTCTTGTCGAGGAAGTCGCAAATGGCTCAGCATGACTTCTACTTAGGAAAAGAAAAATGTCCGTCGCATAAAAGAGATCTGTGGCTGATCGTAAGGCGAAAAATGTCCATATCAACGTTTGGTCCCAATAGCAGCACACGCTATCGTCGATAAGTACGGGAGCATAGCAGATCAATGGATCAATGAATACAGCAAATGCAGATGATGCTGCAAAGGTCATATCCCATTTTGAACGGTGCTTTTGACCATGTGCCTCGACAACTTCCTTCAATTCTGGCCATTTTGGTGTAGTACTTATACTCCGTTCTGGTTCACTATTGAACAAGACACAACAAATTAACAAATATATAAGTGATGAAAATAATCAAGCAGGCTGAAGAAGGTATAAAGAAATTAACCTCAACTGAATTGATACTTGGTCATCCGGGGTGATCATATCTCAAGCTTATTTGTGACGCAATATCCTCTCTCTCAAGTGTACGAACTATTCACAAACCCAAGTAGCTTGCTCGCTCTTGTTAAACTAGAGTTAATTAGCACCAAATAATATTGAATACGTACTCCTGCGAATAGCAGCCAAATATGGAGAAGAGTGGAAGTCAGATAATTATCAAATCCATATCATGATTATATTATATATATATATATATATCATTCGGAAGTCCACACGTTATTATCGTGCGAATGCTAATGTAAATACAAAGGAAAACATAGAGGGGTAGTAGAAAATACATGGCGTGATGGTATATGTGGCTGTCGTTTCTAGTAGAATTTTGGCGTGGTTGCTGTTGTTTTGGGCGTTAGTGTATTGGATGGGGACAACTGTATGTGATTGCGCTTAAATGAAATAAGATATTTTAGAAACAAAGTGTTCCGAGAATTAGAGAAAGAAACTAACCTTTTAATCAGGAATTAAAGGGAGCAAAAACTAACCTTATGGCTGTTGAGTCATGATTGGAGACCCCCATAACTCAAGCTTATTGATGAGCAGGAGGAAGGAGCTTGTTATAAGCCCCCTGCGAATAGTCAAATATGTGTGTGGAAAACTAAAAGTTCGATAGAATTATCAAATTTTGATATAGTCCTAGTGAGAATACCCCTGCTAACCTGAGACTAAAGAGATGATTCATATAAAAAAGATGGAGAGAGAGGTTTAAAGAAGTGCATTGAAACTTATACCAGTGCTTGCAGGATACACCCTGGAGGAGAGAGAGAGAGAGAGAGAGAGAGAGAGAGAGAGGAACAATATGGACAGACCGAAGAGAGAGAGAGAGGATAAATGTCTGGATTTTATTTCAAGTATGGCCCAATAAGATGAAATAATTTTGCTTCCACTAGGCTTTCTGCTTTTTTAATTGTCTCTTAGTGCTAGAGACCTGACCTACTTCGCTTATGAATTGTATTTTGAATGATTGCCTGGTTTGAACAGTGATTAATAATGTATCTAATTGTTTTATGTCATCTTAAAAGACAATTCCACAAAATAATGTTGGCTCCTGCAAATAGTCAAATATTATGTTTGTGGTTAGATATAATTATCAAATTTTAATCTAGTCCTAGTGAGAATCCTTGCTAACCTCTGAGAGAGAGATGGAATTTTTCTGAGTATATATATGGTCCACTTATGTGACAAATGAAAATAGGCAATCAAAAAAGTCGAAAAATTAAAAAAAAAAGTATTTCATAATCTATGACTCAAAAAAGTTGGGAGTTATAGTCTTTGGCAAAAAGATGAAATAGTTCAACTTTATTAAAGCTGAGCGACTCTCTCTCTCTCTCTTAAAAGCAGATAGCACGTTGCAACTCATTGCATTCATCTTCTCTGATTGTTGAAAAAATGTAAACAGATAGGAGGCGACCTGTAAGTCTTTCCTTACGAAAGATTTTTTTAGTGTAATCGACACATGTGAAAATTATGTAGGGTGTTTTCATTCCACTTTATAATATGTATACATATATCAGTTGTCTCATGCACTTAATACCATCTACGGTATCTTTAAAAATTTTATGCTTATGCGTAAGTAAATGCGGCAGTTTTGAATGAGAAAAAAAATAAGAAGAAAAAGAAGAAGCAGCATCTAATTACCTATGGAGGATATATTTATTTATTTACTACCAACATGACTTTTCTGTGAACTTGGTTGAGTCTTTGACATGCTGAGGGCTCCAGATTTATCCAGTTATGCTGAACTTTGGATATGTTATAATAGACACCCATTGGAACAACTTCTATCAAGGATGTCTCCTCATCCGACCTGTGTAAGTTGCTGAAATGAGGCCTACAAGATGACCTACGACATTGAACTGACAAGGAGTGTGGCCCAAATTGGGTTTGTCTTTAAGCTCGTATTCCTCTTATCCCAATCAGCCCTTAACAAGCATGGATTGCATCAATTATGATCTCTTGCTGTCTTAACCTACAAAACAAACAAAAAAAGGTAAGTAACTCAAAATAAAGAGAAACTAAGCAAAGTCACTAAATAAAGAAGGCATGCGAATGTATGAAATTATGAACTTATCAGAGCTCACTGGCTTCAGAGTCATGGGAACTCCGGTTAAGCGAGTTGGGGCTAGAGCAATTCCAGGATGGGTGACCCACTGGGAAGTTGCTAGTGAGTTCCCAAAAACAAAACCGTGAGGGAAGAGAGGGGGGCTCAAAGTGGACAATATCATGCTACGGCGGAGCCGATCCCGGATGTGACAATTTGGTATCGAGCCACTTTGCGGTGTAGTGCGAGTGTGTCGACGAGGATGTCGGGCCCCTAAGGGGGTGGATTGCAACATCCCACATCGACCAACGGAGATGGGGTGATGTGCCTTATATGTACATGCCCTCCTCCATCTTGCATGAGGCCTTTTAGGAGCTCACTAGCTTCAGAGTCATAGGAACTACGAAGTTAAGCGAGTTGAGGCTAGAGCAATCCCATGATGGATGACCCACTGGGAATTTGCTCGTGAGTTCCTAGAAACAAAACCGTGAGTGCAGAGAAGGGGGCCCAAAGTGGACAATATCATGCTACGACAGAGCCGATTCTGGGATGTGACACATTCTATATTACATATGGATGTGTACTCTTTTTCCCTTCTCCCAGGTTTTGTCCCATCGAGTTTAATTGGCGAGGTTTTAATGAGGCATACTTCATGCATGGTGGACATCCTAGGAGGAGTGTTGTAAACTAAAAGGTTATGGATGCCCACCATAAGTCCATTGTAATTCCTCCATTATATCCATCATTATACCTATTATTATAGGGTGGTAACCTATGCACTAAATACTATATTTATCATTGGTTATTAGGCTTTGTAACCCACTACTTAGGGTGGTAAATGGTGATGTATTTCTCATGCCGATAAATAGTAGGCACTAAAGATGAATATACTTTCCTATGCGAGAGTTATTTTACTTCTTTGAAGTGAGACGCTACTAGAAGTATGCTTAGGTCTGCGTATGCACAGGAAATAACCATGCGAGACGTAGAAAAGGAGTTATGCAACTGGGATATACCCAGAGTGCCCATCACTGATATATACTATAAAGGATCTATCAAGTTTAGATTTGATTATGCAATAAAAACTGTTGAAAAAACCATATCTGTCATTGATAAAAATGGTAGTTTCCAGCTATTTACTCAGCGACAAATCGACCAGCATCTAGATAGAAAATATAACTATTTGCACATAGGCTTGGTGCAGGTAGCGGTGAAGCCACTTACCAGAACAGGATTGCCCAGTTTAATCTTGCTATGTGTAAGAGATGGAAGACATAGAAAGTTCATAGATTCTTTGTTAGGAATAGTTGAGTCAACCTTAGGGGAAGGCCCGATATATTTTAACCCATAACCAGACAGATCGAGCACCTCTTTTGATAGAGCTTATGATCTAGACCATGAAAGAATGGTTCTAGCAGACTTAGGAGAACTCAAGAACAAATACAGAGGCCAGCCTATAGGTTCGAACAAACCATTCCAGACCTAGGTTTCAGAAGGAATCCGCCTCAACCTGAACCCACATTTGTTCAAGAACACCCTTGTTCTAGGGCCTCATTGGTTTGGCTCTGTTCCGGCTGAAATGGCAGAATTGATTAAAGAATATGCTGAAGCTCCTCTATGCTTTGAGAGCTTTTCTACCCTAGCTTCTCACACTTGGGTTAGCAAGAATTTAAGCCGCTCATTTCCCTCCAATGAAGTTAGAAATAGCGCAGTGAAGTGGGTAGACTGGATTGACAGGCTTCTTCCAAGGTATGGAGCTCACTGATAAGTCCATAAATATACTCATTTATGTACTCTTTTTACTTAGGTTTTGTAGGAGAATTAGATTTAAAAAGGGCTTATTACTTTACTTTTCTGATTTTCAGCTTTTCTGCGCTCTTAGAAGGTTTTTAAGGAAAAATCAACTTTTCGGAGGAATTTTAGAGCAAGGCCAAGATGAAAGCTAACATCTTGAAGTTCAATCTATGATTTTCCTAGAATTTTCTACCAAGCCAATTGGTACAGATTACAAGTAAAGTTAATGACGTGCAGACAAGACAGCTTTCATACATGTTACGTGAATGTGAAGAAACGGAAGCCTTCCCGAATTTTCCAAGTTACGTGCTATATATGGTTGGAAAGATAAGACATTTATCTTTCTAAAATATATTTTTAATGATTTTTCTGCAAGGCTAAAAATCCCCAAATCATGTGACAATTAGGCTGAGCTGTATTTCCCTGTGGAGTTAGGAATTGTGATTTTTACTTTCCTATTTGGATTCCTTGTTTACCAAGACTTCTTGGATGACTTGTCAGTCAATTTTAGGGTTTTAGAACTCTGATATAAGTGATATAAAAGGCCAGCCAAGGCCCTGGATACAAGCATTCACGTCCAAAAGGGATCAACCGCGCAAGAGGAGAAAGTTGCCAACGAGTTCTTTCTTTCCTTTCTTCTTTTAAGTTTCAGTTCTTATGTATTTATTTTTGAGTTCATCCAAGAGCATGAGTAACTAATTTCTTGTTAGTTAGGGCTTAATCTTGAAGCCCTGAACATGATTTCAATTCTATAAACAAGTTTGAATGGATTTTCAGTTTCTATAAGCGTGATGATTTCGGTTTCTCTATGTTATGTGAATTCTGATATTTTATTTCTTTGAGTAGCTAACTTTGAAGCATGTATTGGAATTAAATTGTTGTAGAACATAGGTCAATTGCCATATTGAATGTGTTCTTGTTTGCAACGAATATTTGGGTTAAGAACTAGTTATGAGAAATCGATTCTTGAATTCCTAATAACAAATGCCATGTTTTAGGGTTTTTGTGACACTCATATTCTCTTTGATCTTAATGGATTCTTGATTGTTAATTTGAGTAAATGCCATACTAGATTTCAATTAAGAATACACGTATTGATGTAAATGCCATACACTTTACATGCACTTAAGAGAGAATCATACAACTCGAGTCAAATGCCATGATCTTGTTGTGAGTGTCGCCATCATATGCTTGCTAGAAATTGATTATCTATTGTTGTTTATGGATTGATTGATTGGTTAGAGGTGGATAGTGAGTCCTAGCTATTGTTCTTGATTTATTATAAACCAATTTCTCTTAAAATCTAATTTAAATTTTGTTTTGTTTTGTTTTCCTTATTTTGTTTTATTCACAAAATCAAATCAAAACCCCCCTTGGTGTTGGCGTGTGGCTGGAATTTATGATGCTATCCTTATGTCCAAGCAGTCGATAAATAGAGATGAGAATCTTCTGGCCGCTGCTATGTGCTTTTGGAATTCTGCCAAAGAATACTTTCGACTTCCGGGCCCAATGACTCAAACTCACTGGATATGGCTCAAATTTTTGGGTTCCGACCCCATGGAAGACCTATGGATGCAGTTGGTGACTATCATAGGAGGAAGAACCAAGAAAAATTGTCCAAGACATTCACTATCTCTCCAACCACAATCAACCAGAATCGCCTCCTTCTCCAACTATTTGAAGAAGTTCAAGGTCGAGAAGGACAAGGATCGATATATATGTTGTTCCTTCAGATCAAGCAAATCGATTCGCTTTCCCAAATCGCCTCAGAATTATGCTTGAATACATGCGTTGGGCGAAGCACCGCACAACCATACCGATGTAGGGCTTGATCTACCGCTCGCTCATCTGCTCAAGAATCTGCGACGCCACGCCGAAAATCCTCGAACTCGCTCTCGGCGTATTTTGGATTATCCAGACCGCTGCAGGTTTATTTCCTAGAACGAGGTTTTCAAACATAGTTTTGCCTAAAGATCAGGTTCGCTCAGTCATTGATGTTGGCGAAGTGCCTAAGCGGTCGATTGAAGAATACTTGATATTTTTCAGGTACTCGTACCAAGAGGTCTGCCGCTTAGTGGCAAGTGGTGATTAGGATGACTTATCCTTGGTTCTAACTTAGATACAGGTTGTTTGAGAAGGAACTTGAAGAAGAAGAAGAAGCCAGGATCGAGTTCAGGAAGAAATTCTTGAGTGTGACATTGCCTAGGGATTTGCCCTTTGGAGGTGGGAAGCCTCCGAATTATTTAAAGTCTATCATCCTAACCTGCGCAAGAAGGCAACTCGCTGCCCTCACTTATTCCACTCAAATCCTATGGAAGCTGCAATTGGGCCACTTTCTGGAGGGATTCAGGATGATCCGGAAGTGCATGAGGATGCTGGTATGCGGTAAACAAGATAAACAATAGTGCAGATGCTCTTTATCCATCCTGGGAACCTAATTCATGCAGTTATGCCGAGTTCGATGCTTGGTGGAAAGCCGATTCCAAGGTTTGCTCGCTCAATCGCCTCAAAGTGCTCTTTGATGGCTGGGATTCTTGGGCTGTCTATGCAAGGGTAGTGGCCAAGAATTTTATGGTGCAGATGATTAAGGATATTAATGCACAAGTCATTGAAGGAAGCTTCCCAATTCTGCCCTTTTTCCTTTATGTACTTATCTCATTCTGCTTATGTGGTAGTGTCTAATGATTTGGTCTTTCTGCAACAGATCCTTCTTTGACAAAGAATATTGGAGGTTAGGCTGTCTAGGCTAGAGAAGTGATTGGTAAGCTTTCAAAACTTTGTTCCTTTTATTATTTCCCTGATGGTTCGATTTCGACTTGTTTGTTTCTGTGCATTCACTGCCGTAGTCTGGAGACTTGGAGCTTTCTTCGAGATGAGGGGGATGAAACTTTGGCAAAACAACCAATTGTTGAGGCAACTCCTTCAGTGTAAGGAATAAGAGAAAAGAAATCACATGACTTAGGATCCAGAGACTTCAGGAAAATCTTGAGAATTTGAGCTTTCCTGATTCTATTTTGCCCTGTCCAATTTAATTTAGCTTATGTTCTAATTACTTATTGCCTGTTCTTTGCAGTTGAAAGTCCTCCTCTTGCTCTTACTAGGTCGAAAATACTTAGAAAGAGGACTGTGGTGGAATATGTGGCCATAGAACTTGCAGCAGCTCCCACTACTACCTTTAGGACAGATGAAGAGTCGAGGGAAGCCTTTGAGGCAAAGTGGAGCAGGAGAAGGAGCAAGAAAAGAAGGGGCCCAAGAAAAAACAAAAGAACTGGAAGAATAGGTGAGTCTCGTTCCCCGACTTTAAAAGTAATTCTGTCTTGTTTTATTCTTCTATTATGACTTCGCTTATCTGTAGGAGGAGATTCTGCTGAAGTGATTGCAGAGAGCATCGCTTGGCAAAGAAGCGCAGGAAACCCAAAGGGCGTAATGACCCAGAGTTGGCCCTTTTGAGGATGCTTGAGGTAGAACACTCCACCGCAGCTTTAGTACCGTGGAGCAGCCGAGCAATCTACATCGAGCATGTGGAATAGGCGAACTTCCTCTTGTAGCTACCAATATGAAGTAGAGGTAGCTGCCCTATTGCCGACTTGTGGTAATTTCTATTCTTATTTCAACTCACACCTGGCCTGTATTTGTTTTTCCTAACTATTGATCTTTCCAGTGTAAGTGACTAGAAGTTGTTGGTCGCAAGAAATCTCACGGCCGGTGCTCCGGCCGAGGGGATGTGCATTAACACGTGACGCCCTTCTTTGGATGCGGTGCATTGTGCGCTGGCGTACAAAGACGGCTCACCGTAGAGATGGTGATGAGGTTTGGGTAGAAGATGGTTAAATGATGCGCTGTTTTGTGTTCGACTTTTAATCAAATGATTGTGGCCGAGAGAGGAACTGATCTCGGCCGTCAAGTTCACGACCTGAGCTACAAGGCCGTTTAGTGGTGGTGTTGATGGCGGGTTTTAGGCGGTGCTCCGGCGCGTTGCTCAGAGAGCGACGGTCGTATGATATATGGGGTGAATGAAATGACAACAGAGATGGTGCTCCGGCGCCTTGAAAATCAAGGGTCGTATGATATATTGATGAATAGATTTTCCTTACAATCTACCACTACTCCTAGGAAAGCATGTAAAGGTATTGAAACTGCATTACAAGAAAATATAATTTGCTCTGTGGGAGGCTTTTGGTTTGGTGTTTGAACCCTTTGAATGTGGTCTTGAGCTTAGTATTTATAGGGGGAGTCCTGGAGGGACAATCGAGGCTGAAAAGATCTGCATGGTGGAGCCTGATCGGGGCAAGTGGGTAGTCAAATCTTCATTTGGGATCGTGAAGCATGGTGGTGTGACCCCTATAAATTCCGGTAAATCTCGTCCCACCGCCTGATCGGGGTTCGCCTTGGTCGTGGGAACGCATTTAATGCCCTGTTCTGGTGGTTGGTGATCTGACCTCAAGTCGTAAGAATACTTGTGAGAATGTTTGCGCCCAACCACTTTGATTGCCATCACCAAATCCTGACTTCACTACTTCGTCATTCCTTCGCATTAAACGCTTCTTGCGACTAGTGGGTTTGCTGCTATAGGTAGAGGCATTACTTCATTAAATGGGGCATGGGACCATGAGGCCACGTGGTGATTTAACCACAATATCTTCGGTCGTATCTCTTACGGCCTTCGGCTTCGCTTCGCCTATAATACACGCGTAGCGAGGCCGAAAGGATTCGCCTTCGCAGCTTTTCTTTTGTTTTTAGGAAGGCAAAATGCCTAACGAAACGTGGTCGTTTCAGTTCATGAACCGATGCTAGGTCGAGAGGAAGTCCCTTCGGTCAGTTTATGACCGTGATTTATTAGGCACAAACAATAGTTTGTAGCTATAATGATAAAACAATGTTGTTTGCTACTGGCTGGATAGATTTTGCCAATGAGATCCATTGCCCATCCTCTGAATGTCCATGGCTTAACTACTAGATTCATGGGAACTGAAAGAGCCTGCTGGATTGGACCATGCCTCTGACAAGCCTACCTTCTAATTAACCAGGACATCTTCCTTCCTCCTTGATGAGCTCCACGGATTCCTTCATGGGTTTCTCCCATGACCTTCACATACTCTCTTTTCCCAAAGCACCTCAAAAGTAACTCATCTTTGCTCTTTCAAACCAAATCTCCATTTCACATGAGGTAGTTTAAGGCTATGATTCTAATCCCTTTTTTTAGAGGGAAGGGCTCGATACTGCAGATAATTGATTATAGATAGTCTCCTATCTTCTTAAATCATTATGGCAGCATTGACATCTATTTCCATTCCTCTGGTTAGGACATATGGTAGGCTTTTCTTTCCTACCTTGATGATTCTCTGCACGCAGTCTTCATGCATTTGTACTCCTGTTGTTATTTGGGCCATCTCATTTGCTGCAAGGTTTTCTTCTTGAATATGTTCCCAAGTGGCTTCCAATTCTGCCAAGAGATTTGGCTGCCACTAGATAGAGAACTAGAGAAGTGCTTAAACATTTGTATTCTCCAGCAATCTGTATTAGTACAAGCATGGAATCTCCCAGGATTTCGACAGATTGGATTCCTAGTTCCACCAAAGCATTTCTAGTCCTATGATTAAAGCCTCGTATTCTGCCTTGTTATTGGTGCACTGGAAATTTAGCTGGAACGAATAACAATGTTTGATTCCTCGTGGATCTTCTAAAACAATCCGCCCCAGAGGTTGAGTCTGTTTTAGATCCATCAAAGTATAGCTTCCAGGGTGTGAGGTGGATTGAATAAATGGGATTATTGAGGCAGCTATGAGCTCTGGTCAATAGATCTGCATTGGCTATGTCCATAGAATCCATATTCTCAATTTCTGCTCCTGGATGATCTGCCAAGAAATCTGCAATAGCTTGTCCTTTGATGGACTTTTGAGGGACATATCTAAAAGCAAATTCTGACAGGACCATAGTCCATTTACCGATTCTTCCTCTCAACATTGGCCTTGTTAGCATGTACTTAATCAAATTTGTGTTAGCAATGATGTAGGTGGTGAAAGGTAGCTTGTAATGCCTGAGTTTTATAGCAGTAAAGTACAAAGCCAAACAAAGTCTTTCAATTGTAGAATATTTCCTTTCTACCTCTATCAGAGTTCTGCTCAGCCAATAGACTGCTTGTTCCTTCCCTTCCTTGTTATCTTGAACTAACAGACGCCCTATGGATACTGCTGATGCATAAACATATAACTTGAGTGGTCTGCCTCTCTTTGGTGGGGACAGCACTGGTGGATTTGAGAGGTAATGTTTGATTTCCTCAAAAGCCTATTGATGTTGTTCTTCCCACTTAAATGTATGTTCTTGCCTCAATCTCAACAAGGAGGAGAAAGGCTAGATTGTCCCTGCAGAATTGGATATGAATCTTCTTAGAAAGTTAATCTTTCCTAGGAGACTCTGTAATTCTTTCTTGTTTCGAGGTGGCAAAGCTTCCATGATAGACTTTACTTTTTTCTTGTTGATTCCTATTCCTCTTTGGTGAACCAAGAAACCTAAGAATTTGCCAGCTTGAACTCCAAAAACACATTTCTTGGGATTCATTTTTAACTTGTGTTGTCTTATTCTTAGGAATGCTTTTTTTTAGATTTGATACATGATCTCCTTTTTCTGGGGATTTTATCACCACATCATATATATAAACTTCCAGAGAATGACCTATCATGTCATGGAAAACAGAATTCATTGCTCTTTGATAAGTGTCTCCTACATTTCTCAACGCATTACAGTGTATACAAAAGCACATATATGCCCTAGACACGTGAAGGCTGTCTTGTGGATGTCTTCTTCTGCCACCATTATTTGATTGTATCTTGCATTGTCATCCATGAATGATAGCATTTGGTTATGAGCAGCTCCATCTACCAGCATTTCTGCCATAAGCATTGGATACTCGTCTTTGGGAGATGCCTTATTCAGATTTCTGTAGTCCACGATATTCTGACCGCCCTATTTTGCTCTTGGTACTGGAACAATATTGGACAGAAAATCAGCATAAATGGTTGGTCTGATAAAACCTGCTTTAACTAGCCTCTCCATTTCTTCTTTGACTTCTTCTTCTTTGATGTCGTTGGAGTTTTGGGTCTTATCCCGAGCAAAACTTATAGCCGCTTTGCGATGCTTGCTTATAGTGCATCTGCAGAGCAGGTGAATGAGATTGCAAGGATGGGAAAATCAACTATCCTAGAGTGCTTGGTGAGATTATGTGATGCAGTGAAAAATTTGTTTTGGCAGTTATGAGCGCTTGCAACATTTCTGTAAATTTGTTGAGGTTTTCATATTATGAAAACCCCAATTTCTGCTTGAATTGGCATGAGCTGAACCAAATTTGTAACGACAAAAAATTGAATCCTGCTTGATTCTTCTGAGCTGGACTGAATTTGAGATGAGAAAAGTCTGGTTTTTCCTTGGCGGGTGAGTCTGTTTTCCTGGGCTGTATTGAGAATTGAAACCTGAGTTTCACCTATTTTGTTGGAAGCTGAATGACTTTTGCAAACTAGATAGCTTGATTTTTGCTAGATTTGAAGACTCTTGAGATCGAGTGATCTTTGGTTTCTGTCAGTTTTGACCGAGAGTGAGTGAATTTTGTTGTTGAGATGTTGATTGTGTGTGTGTCCTTTTGGCTGTCATCTTTCTCAGATTTATAGGCAAAGCACTGCTTTGCTCCTTGATACCTGGGAACCATTTGCTGAGAAGCTATCTTTTAACTATTGCAATCCCATCCTATCTTGTTGGAATCGTGGTATTGTTGCCTGCCAATCTGAATTGTCATGATGATTAATCCCCTTGGTTTTTACTTTCAGCCCATTCCTACCAGTTTTCCTGTTCGAGCCCAAGTATTTTAAATATCAAGCCCTAGCTGAACTTGTTACTCATGGGCCAATAGCTTTTAGGCTGGCAAGTGCAGAATTTAGGCCTAAACAGAAGGAATATATATATCGCTAATTGTGAGTATTTCTTTTATTTCTGATATTTGAAGGTTATGCATTATTGGAGGCAATCAAATCTCTAGGGATAGTAGTTATTTAGTTATTTAGTTATTTAATTATTTAATATTTATTTATCTATTTAATTATATATTTCTATTAAGATTATTATTATAGTATCGAAATGGAATGGTTTGTTCATTGGATTTCGACATGATTAATAAAATTAACTAAATATCTAAGTACATGTCTATATTTAATATATATACTCAATGGTTCGGAAATTATGAATTATGGACTCTAGTTCTCAACAATATGTGGTGTAAATTCATAGGTAGTTGAGAACTGATCTTTGTATAGTTGAGAAAAGATTTGAAAAAAAATGAATTTGTGGAATAAAGGAAAGTTTGTGATAAGTTTTGGATATGGTTTTCAAACCCACCAACAGGAGTTACCCCGGTTGCCTTGTAACCGCTTTGTTATTTTTGATAATGCCCCACGAGTTTCGAGGACACCTGAACCGTGTGGCGTGAGGATTGATGCTCGCATTGACTTTGTGTCTTCGAGGCCTGCGAGGATTGCGGCTTGGGTTGACCTTGTGTTCTCGAGGCCTGCGAGGAATGCGGCTTGGTTAAAATTTATAATGTGTGAGTATTCAAGTCTTCATCTTTTCCACTATTGCTATTTGCAACATTATTCAAGTGTCAATGTGTGAGAGGGGTTGTGGGGAAATCTCTATCATCATTAAAATTTATCCCAGCATAGTGGAAAAGATGAAGACTCGAATACTTCTGCTTGAGCACAAAGACTTCCAAAATATATGAGATTGAGCTAGCTGCTGTTGAATAGGTAAAGAGATGATTGTATCCTTCAGCAGCTATATATTCATGTTGGTTTTCCATGATTTGATGAAATGGTTTCATTTAGCTGTGTTGGAGACTGTAATGTATTTTATATGAAAAATATGCATGCTCATTTTTTTTTTTTATTGTACAAGAAGATTCATCACAGAAGCTACGGGATTCATGGTTGCATCCTCAATTTTCTTTTGTACTAGAAAAGGTTGCCGTAGAACATAAGTTACATAGTCCACGAGAACATCTACAAAAACTCCTTCATGGTCAAATCGAAATTGAAGACCCTTTTTAAACATTTCCAATTTTAGAAGCAAATCAAAATACAATCGTTTCTTAAGCCTTCCACTCACTTTAGATTTTAGTTACCACAAATTGACATGGTCTATTTTGGCAGAGTTTGAGAATATGAGGATGCTACGATGAACTTGAGAAACAACAATCTATCTGAAGATATCCCCAAAGCTGTTTCCAAGATTTTAAAAAATTAAAAAAAATTTAAAAATTGGGTGCAGAAGTTGGTATCGAAAGCTTGACCTCCAAGAACTATAGACTTTCTTTACGAATCCATTGTAATAAAAATGCTACTTTTTTTCTTTTTGCATAAACAACATATTTAGATGCATCAAAACTATAAATAAATAAAAAATCCATTTAAGAGCCGACATTTTCTCTTTCTTTTATGTTCTTCTCCTCTTCTCAAAACCCTAACTAAGCCAAGCACCACCTTCACCTCTATCTTCTTCTCTACATCCATGGATCGTGATGTTGAGGAGAATGACCAGCAGCCTCCTCCGCCCCATTAGCCTCTTCCGCCCCAGCAGCCTCCTCCGCCCCAGGATCCTCTTCTGGCCCAGGAGCCTCCTCAGCCGTTGTTTCTCAAAACCTTTTGGGAGTTCTTGAAAATACCGTTATCTGGTGTAAGATGGAGCCCTAAGGGTACCACTATTATTTTTGACTCTGGCGCTGAATCAATGATTATGCACCCTAAGGACCTGTTTGATTCATGGGAAAGGAATATTGGGGATGAGAAATCAATTGCTTTCCCATGTTTGGTAAGTCAGGCATGAGAAATCATTGCCTGGCACATGGGAAAGTAGGAGGGAAAGTGATGCCATGCTTCCTCCATTTTTTTTCTGACTAATTTGTCCTTACTAATAAATTATAATTACAGTTTATCCAACAGCAGCAACGTTTTATTTCCCCTTGGTATTCTTTTTTTAATTTTATTTTTATAATTCATATTTCTTAAAACCCTCCCAGTAGCAACGTTCTATTTCCCCATATATTTCTCATAACTCTGTTTAACAAGGAAGGCAAAACATCAACCTCACCCAGGTTTTCACATTCTCATCCTCAAAGCAACTTCAAACATGGTGGGTATTATACTTCTATTCATCACCCAATATTTTCCATGTTTATTTTTCTTCTTCCTTTTTTTCCCCACTTGAGCACCCAAAATTTCATTATATGAATTGACTTGAGCTTTGGGTTTAATAGTTGGATAATTTGATGTCTTTCTACTTTTTTTTTTTTTTTTTTTGGGTTTAACATGTATATCGCTCTAATACACCGTCTGAAATTTTGATTGAGGTAAGACTAGACGTTGATAGAGGAATTTTTTTAATTTGGTGTCTGTGGGATGGTGGATTATGATGTCAATTACCGAAATCACACTAATAAACTTTGCTTAATTATGGATTGATGTTTTTACGTTAGTTTTGGTATTTAGGTTTCTTATTGATTATTTTCTTGCTATAATTGATTATGGTATTAATTGGTCATGTTATTAATGATATATTATGCAGTTATGGTGCGTATAAAATTGTCAAAGAGGAAAAGGACTCTTCTAATGTTGGACTCTATTAGGTGTTTGTCTAATATCATGATCATATTCTACATTATAATGTATATCATTACGGAAAGGCATTATAGAAGGCACCTCTTGAGATTAAGACCCAGAAATAATGATTTTCAGAGAATTGGGAATATGAATCACATGATATATGAGACTGATAGAAGATGTGTAGACGAACTCCGCATGGATTTACATACATTCTCCAAGTTATGCTCTATGCTAAGAGCCACTGGTAGACTCCATGATACAAGGAATGTTTCTGTAGATGAAATGGTAGCTGTCTTTTTGAATGTATTAGCGCATCACAAGAAGAACAGAGTCATACAAAATGATTTTTACCGTTCTGGGGAAACCATTAGTGGATATTTTAATGCAGTTTTAGGGGCAGTTTTATGTCTACAAAATGAGTTATTAAAAACACCAGAACTGGTGTATGAGAACTGTACAGATGAGAGGTGGAAATGATTTAAGGTAAATCATGAATATGCCAAAAGTCTTTATTCTTATATGAAAAATAAGAAATAAATTTTGCTTATAAATTGTTTAATCTGTTAAATCTTGTAGAATTGTCTTGGAGCACTAGATGTGACATATATTAGATTACATGTGCCAGAAGCTGACAAGTCTAGGTACCGAACTAGGAAGAATGAGATTGCTACAAATGTGTTGGGAGTATGCTCCCAAGACATGCAATTCATATATGTATTACCTGGTTGGGAGGGTTCTGCTGCAGATTCCCGAATACTTCGTGATGCAATTAGTAGAAGACATGGGTTAAGGGTCTCTCGTGGTAAGAGATGATTGAGTGAATTAATTAAATTATTAACGTTCTTGGGATTTAATATTTTTTTTATATTTTTATCAACAATAATAGTTACAATTATAATTTTATTCAATAGGAAATTATTACCTTGTTGATGCTGGATATCCAAATGGAGAAGGATTTCTTACCCCGTACAGAGGGCAGTGATATCATTTAAATGATTGGAGAGATGAATATCAACCTACCACTCCTAAAGAATTTTTTAACATGAAGCATTCTTCGGCTAGGAATGTAATAGAGGTGTTTTGGATTACTTAAGTCACGTTGGGCAATACTGAGGAGTCCTTCATTTTTTCCAGTGAAGACACAATGCCGGATTATTATAGGTTGTTGTCTTCTTCACAATATTATAAGAAGAGAAATGACTATTGATCTCGAAGAAAATGAGTTGAACGAAAATATCTACAACCAAGAAGAAGATGATGTTATCACTAGCATTGACTCATCGGAAGAATGGCTGTTTGGAGGGCAAACTTAGCCAATCATATGTTCAATGAATGGAGAGAAAATAGGAACCCAAGATGAGTAATTGAAATGGAGAAGAACCTTTTTCTAGGTCGATTTTGGAATGGGGATAAGGGTCTTAGGTTGGTTGAATTTTATATCTTGAAAATTAGATTTTGATGGATATGTGTAGACATTAAACTTTGGAATGTTGATGATGATGTGTGTGTGTGTATATATATATATATATTTTGATGTTATAATTCAAGGTTTAAACCTTAAAGTGATTTCTCAAGTGACTGGTCTTAAGTAATTACAAGATTATGTGTAAGATGTGAATTGTGTGATGTGCTTGCAAGTAGGGATGGCAAAAATCCCCCAGGGACGGGTCCCCATTGATCCCCGGCCCTAACGGGAAGATTTCAGGGCCAAACGGGTATCGGGTATGGGGATCCCCAAACTTGGCGTCCCCATCCCCGAACCCAACCTAAAAAATATATATGTTTATATTTAAATAAATAAATAAATAAATAAATAATTATAATATTTATGTTTAACCCTAAGTTAACCTCCCTCTCCTAATTCTTCTTAATCTTCTATGGAATTTCATATTGATGTGATTTTGAATAATTGAGTTGAACTTTATAGTTCATTTGGATGTGTTGAATGATAATTTAATATGAAACTTAATGTTAAAATGTATGATAAATTGTTTGTGCCTAATAAATCACGGTCATAAAACTGACCGAAGGGACTTCTCTCGCCCTAGCACTGCCACGAACCAAACGCCACGCTTGATTAGGCATTTTGCCTCCCTGAAAAACAAAAGAAAAGCTATGAAGGCAGAATCCTCTCGGCCTCGCGATCGCGATATTATGGGCCTAAGCCGAAGGCCGTAAGAGACACGCCAAAGATATTGTGGTTAAAATCACCACGTGGCCTCGTGGTCCCACGCCCCATTTAATGAAGTAGTGCTCGACTATTGCAGCAAACCCATCGGTTGCAAGAAGCATTTAATGCACGAGGGCGAAGGGAAGTGATCAAGTCGATTTGTAATCGAGTGGTTAAGCGCAAACATTCTCACAAGTATTCTTACAACTTGAGGTCGATCACTAACCACTAGACCAGGCATTAAATGCATTCCTACGACCAAGGGTGCAGAACCCACGATCGGGCGGTGACCGAGATTTACAGGATTTATGGGGGTCACACCACTATGCTTTACGATCCCAAATGCCAATTTCATGAAGCACGACCAACCAGGATAGCGGCCGTTCTTTTTGTAACTACGGCCCTTTCATGGACGGCCACGCTGGTTACAACCAAATCTTCCACAAGACGGCGTTCAGATGTCCAGGCACAATCGGGACTTATGAATGGGTGGTCATGCCATTCGGCCCGAAGAACACCGGCGCGACGTACCAACGAGCTATGAACCTTATTTTCCACGACCTAATTGGCTGAACCGCTGAAGTCTACATCGATGACGTGGTTGTAAAGTCCCCATCCAAAGCCGACCACGTAGGGCATCTCCGACAGGCTTTCAATCGAATGCGGGCACATGGCCTAAAAATGAACCCTAATAAATGTGCTTTCAGCGTCACCGCCAGGAACTTTCTCGGTTTCTTGGTTCACCAACGAGGGATCGAGGTATATAAAAATAAAGCCACAGGCATTATGGTAGCACCTCCGCCAAGGACCAAGAAGGAACTCCAGTCCTTCCTAGGTAAGGTCAACTTTTTAAGACGGTTTATATCCAATTTGGCAGGGAAAATCCGCCGCTGACTCCTCTCGCCAAACCGAAAGACACGGAATGGTTCGTATGGGGCAGAACATCAAGCGCCCTCGACGACATTAAGAAATATTTATCTCAACCATCGGTCCTTATGCCGCCGAAAAGAGGGAAACCCTTGAGGCTTTACATTTCGGCTTCAGAGGGCTCTATCGCTTGTCCGGCTCGTAACAACGAGTCCGAACGAGAACAAGCAGTCCACTATCCGAGCCGCACTCTTAACATGGCCGAGCTAAACTATTCACCGATCGAGAAATTATGCTTGGCCCTTTATTTCGCGACTACCAAGTTGTGCCATTATATGCTTCCCTCGGTCGTTCAGATCATCTCCAAGACCGACCTCATCAAATATATGCTCACTCGACCGATCATACATGGCCGACCGGGAAATGGACAATGGCATTGTCCGAATTTACCTTCCAATCTGTGGCTCGAAATCACCAAAGGTCGCATTGGCCGATTTCTTGGCCCACCACCCGTAAGGGGAAGAAGGGTTGGAGGTCGAGATCGCATGGCCCGCATGGAGAAGAACCATCGACCATGTATTTCGATGGCTCCAGATCGAGACCAGATCTGGGGCCGGGTCGCTACTACTACAAAAAGGAAAACCACGATCGGAATTAACCGTCATGTATTCTGTTTTCAAATGGTCGTGGAATCCACCGACATCTTTTCCATAACAAAACCACGACGGTGAATAACCGTCGTTGTTAAAACAAAAACGCCATCAAAAATAAAACCGACGCTCTTTCGCTACAAAAGACATAAAAACAATCGAGGATAGGAATAGACGACCAACTCCAACAAAAACAACGTCGTTAAAAAGGAAACAGATGACAAATATAAATACGACGTCTTTACAATCATAATAGACGACGTTATTGACACCTACTACGTCACAACATTTCCCACAACCGTCGTAAAATAAATTTTCCACTTCGATTTTTTATGAATTATGACGTGGAAATAGATGTCAGGGTCATTACTTACAACGCATATATTTACAGAGACGACGTTGAATTTATAAATAACGTCGGTTCCAAATAAATGAGAGCCGTATTACAGAATTTATACGTCATATTTTGAAAATAAACGACGTGAAAAAAGATGGTGTCATTAATTACGACATAGTAATTTATAATGACGACGTTGTAGTCTATATACAACGTCTTCACCATTAAAAAGACTGTCGTCTTTAATAATTTATACGTCTTCATTTAAAAAATTGACGTCGTCTAATTCATATATCTTAACGTCGACAAGTTTAATGGACTTCAAATACCGTCGTAAAATATATTTTCCACTTCGATTTTTCTACGAATTATGACGTGGAAATAGATGTCAGGTTCATTAATTACGACGTATGTATTTACTTAGACGACGTTGAAATGAATAAACAACGTCGGTTCCAAATAAATGAGAGCCGTATTACAGAATTTATACGTCATATTTTGAAAATAAACGACGTGGAAAAAATGATGGGGTCATTAATTACGACACAGTAATTTATAAGGACGACGTTGTCGTCTATATACAACGTCGGTACCATGAAAAAGACCGTCGTGTTTAATAATTTATACGTCCTTCATTAAAAAAATTAACGTCGTCTAATTCATAAATCTTAACGTCGACGAATTTAATGGACTTCAAATACCGTCGTGAATTCATCCTTTTCCACTTCGTTTATTAAAGAACTTACGACGTGGTAAATTCATGACGACGTCGTCTTTTGTAACGTTCAGGTTAAAATTCTCATCTTTTAGACGTCGGTATTATGGGATTGGAGTCGTGTTATTTTGAATTACATGGCGGTTCTTTATGCTTGTCCGACGTGTTATCCTGGATTACTGTTTCACAATAGCGTCGTGGTTCTTCATTGTTACTTTGCTTTAAGATGTCGGTAAATATATTGCGGTCGTTGAATGCTCCAAAACGTCGTTATTTATTAGAACAGACGTTTGTTTTTCACATTTTTATCAAAACCGTCGTGTTTTGTAACTGGAACCAGTAATTTTTGTTTTGATTGTTTTGTGGCCAAAACCTGTATAATGAAAGTGAAGAAATCACATTACAATATATTACAAAATTAATGTCATACACTGCCAATTAAAAGCATCATTCAACCCATATATCTTCACACCCATCTCGAATATTTTGACTCCCTAACTCAACCACCACTTCATCAAATGTGTCAACATTTGGCATCCCCCTAGTAAATGACTCACACTCAATTCTCACATCACCTAAGACATCATCACCAATAACATCATTATATTCTCTATTAGGCATTGATAACACTACCGACCAACCACGATGCATCGGGTCGTCAACAAAAAATACTTGTTTGACTTGAGAAGCCAAAACAAATTGGTCATTCCTATGTCCAATTTTACTCAAATCTACAAGGGTAAATCCAAGTTCGTCCACTACAAGACCAGAAGTATTATCAATCCAATCACACCTAAAGACTGGGATTGTAAACTTTTGGTAGTCAAGGTCCCAAATTTCTTGAATGACACCATAGAAACCCATATTTGAGAGAATTGGGTTTTTATCCTTGGCACTAGCAACTTGCATAGTATGTGCAAGTAAATAAACTCCACTATTTTGAGTTGTCCGCACATCATCTTGTGCCTTGATGTTGAATTTAATACCTTTAATGAGATAGCTCCTATATAATGGCACTGCCATGTTTGGACCAGCTGCTAGCCACCTTAAATTTTCTGATACGCCATGATTGTCTTCCTCATTAAGTTCACTTTGAACCTGCAAATTAATCATAACTTAATTCAATCTAACATAGAAAGAAGAAAATTAAAAGTCCAATATGTTATTCAATAACATATACCTTGAAGCGTAGCCATTGAATGAAAGTGCTATTGTGCTTATCCTGCAGCCACTTTGTTCTCTTTCTAAATTTTGGATAAGTGGTCTGGATGTGGATCATATGTTGCCTACATGACACACAAAATTCAAGTATTACGGTCCCAAACATATAAGATAAACATAAGAAATAATTTAAAATGGAAACTTAAAGAATAAAACTCATACGTACTCGATATAAGGTAGGACTTCCTCCGTATTCTCCAAGACATATAGATGTGCTTGGTTCAACAGGTCCCGATCAACTACGCTCACTGTGCAACCTGATAATGGCTTTGAAACTCCCATCTTTTGGCTTGAAGGCACTCCAACTGTACTAACATCGATAAATGCTCGGTACAAAACTCTACAGCTTCTTCAGCTATATACCGCTCAGCAATGCAACCTTCGGGACGAGTACGATTCTGAACATACCCCTTTAGCACTTTCATATATCTTTCAAACGGATACATCCATCTAAAATATACTGGCCCACATAGACGAACTTCTCTGACAAGATGTACTACTAGATGAACCATGATATCAAAGAATGAAGGGGGAAAGTACTTCTCAAGCAAACACAAAGTAACTACTACATCTTCTTCCAACTTATCTAGCTTGGAAACATCAACAGTCTTTGCACATATAGCATTGAAGAAGAAGCACAAACGAGTTATTGCATACCTTGCAGGCTTCTCCAAAACAGAACGAATTGCCACAGGGAGCAATTGTTGCATTAAGGTATGACAATCATGTGATTTAAGGCCAAGAAGTCTTGAATCTTGTAAAGATACAAGATTTTTTATATTTGAAGAATAACCTTCAGGGACCTTCATACCATAGAAAGAATTGCAAACCTCTCTCTTCTCTGCTCTTGACAAATTCCAAGGCCCGGGAGGCAAACGAGTACGTCTTTCTCCATACTCGGGTTGCAAATCAGTTTTGACCCCCATGTTCAATAAATCTAATCGAGCAGCAATCCCATCTTTATTTTTTCCAGGGATCTCCAGCAATGTACCAATGATACTATCGCAAACATTCTTCTCAATGTGCATAACATCTAGGACATGCCTCACAGGAAGGTATTTCCAATACTCGAGATCAAAGAATATTGATTTCTTCTTCCAACAAACTCACATCATCTTCAACCATATGCAGCACTTCTTCTCCGGTTAATGGCTCAGAGGCGTGCCATATTCAGGTTTCCCATTAAAAGCTGCACGTTGCCTCCTATATGGATGATTGATCGGTAACCATTTTCTATGCCCAATGTAACAAATTTTGTGGCCATTTTTCAACCTGTGACTAGGTGTATCATCGCCGCATATTGGACAAGCTTTATATCCTTTAACAACACAACCAGATAAGTTTCCATAGGCGGGGAAATCATTAATTGTCCACATTAATGCAGCTCTGAGTGTAAAGTATTCTCCATTATGTGCATCATACACTCCTCCAATCCCATCCCACAAAGATTTTAAATCATCAATCAAAGGCTCCAAGTAGACGTCTATATCATTTCCGGGTTGTTTAGGACCGGAAATCAATAAGGTCAACATCATGAACTTTCGTTTCATGCACAGCCATGGAGGGAGATTATATGTAACTAAGATAACTGGCCAGCAACTATATCTGCTACTTAGAGAACTGTGGGGATTGAATCCATCAGATGACAGAGCCAATCTCAAGTTTCTCGGCTCATTACCAAACTCGAGCCATTTATCATCAAGAAGTTTCCAAGACGGGGAACTCCGCTGGATGAGACATATAACCGTCAATTGATTTTCTAGCATCATGCCAAGTCAAACTCTTAGCGGTCTCATGTGATAGAAACATCCTTTTAAACCTTGGAATTGGAGGAAAATACCACACCACCTTCGCTGGCACACCCTCTTTCAAGATTGAATCTTTGCCTTCCTTCCACCTTGAGATACCACAATTAGGACAATGAGTTAAATCCTCATACTCCTTCCTATACAAGATGCAATCATTGGGGCATGCGTGCATTTTCTCATAACTCAGCCCCAATGCACACAAAGTCTTTTTGCCTCATACATAGAGGCCGGTATTGTATTTCCTTCTGAAGCAAATCGCCTTGAAGTATCAATAATTCTGAAAACAGACATCACTCATCCCATATTTTGCCTTCAAATTATACAACTTCACTAATGCCGATAACTTCGTGTACTTTCTACAACCAGGGTACAATGGTTGATCTCCATCCCCAATCACATTGGCAAACTCATAAGGATCAGATCCAAAATCACCAAAATCATTATCATCCATCTCTATTTCTTCAGACACAAAACTGTACCTACTATGGTCATCATCTTCTTCAACATTTCTACTAGCATTAGTAGTGCTTCCCAAGGTTCTCCGTGAAATGTCCAATTCTTATAGCTTTGGTCAACTCCATTAAAGTATAAGTGATCCCTTATAATTCCAACCCCAAACAATTTCAAATTAACACATTTAACACATGGACAACGGATATGTGTGGTAGTTAGAAGATTTTCTACAGAAAAGTTCAAAAATGCTTCCACCCCTAACTCATATGCCTTCGATCTTCTATCCGAGTGCATCCATGACTTATCCATCTCCGACACTATACCCTATTATATATAATAAAGTGAAAAGGAAAGCAATGACCATCACTATAGCAGATTATATAAAGTCTAATAGCAAGTAATATACAACATAGACGACGGTTTTTAAACAAAAACAGACGTATTTGACATATATAGACGACGGATTTTACGTCGTCTAATTATAACCACGACGGTAGTTACATAACACCGTCGTGTATAGAATAAAAACGACGGTTTAAAGTAAAAACCGTCGTCGTATGCCTGAAAACGCGTCGATATCCAGTTTATTTTCAAGATCCCAAAACCCTATTAAGAACACAACATAGACATGAAACCAAGCAAGAAACCAACATATACGTGAAACCAACATATACTAAGCATGAAAACAATAAATCCATTCCCAATTCAACATAACAGAGAGTGATTAAAAGATCCGACAAAATGAAATCCATTCCCAATTCAACATAACAGAGAGTGATCAAGAAAACATTAAACAGAAAATCTATGAACCCATACCTCCAACAACATTATTAACAGATCGCAAAACATATACCTAAAACCCTTTAACAAAACAACGTAATATATCATTCAATGAATTTACAAGGGGAAGAGAGGGTTTGTACTTACAGTTGGCAGAGCTCACAGATTATGACCAAATTGGATTTGACACAGCCTGGCCCAACTTTGAATTAGAGATGAAGTGAGAGAGCGAAATGTTATGTTGCGCGAAATCTGACAATTTTAGGGTTCAGGGTTAGAAGTATAAAAATAAGAGCCAAATCTGAAAATTTTAGGTCCCGCGAATATTTTAAGAAAGCGCGCTTTTTAAAACATCGACCGAAAAAACACGCGTCGTTAAAATTTAACATTAAACATGACGCTTATTACATTAAGGACGTCGTGGTAAAACTATGTACCACGCAAAATCAAAAAAGGCGTTAAAACTATGAAAAACCACGGCGGGGTTAATTAACTACCGACGTTGTAAACAATAATAAACGACTCACGTGTAAACAAAACGTCGTTTAAAAGAGAAACAACGTCGGATTTTTCACCATACGACGTAAACTCAATATTCCACGACTCAATCACCGTCGTTAAAAGTAATACCCTAAACTTTAAAACCCTAAATTATATATTTGTAAAATTTAATTTTATAAAATTGTTTATGATTTTACATCATAATAAATAACAAACATAAACCCTAAACCCCAAAAATTATACTTTAACCATAAACCCTAATAAATAACAACCCTAATCCCCAAACCCTAAACCCTAAACCATCAAACTATGTAAGTGATGCTATGACTCATCAAAACAATTTTATTTAGGTTGGACATTTTAATCTTTTATTACACAAACTGCATTTTTTTGGGCTTTAGGGGGAAGAAAATATATCAATGACTTCATAGGAGTTGAAGTTGAATTTTTTGAATTTATTTTAAATTTATTTTTAAAATTTTGAATTAAAAATAATAAAATATTCTTATATCAACAACAAACCACGCGGGGTTAATTAACTACCGACGTTGTAAACAATAATAAACGACTCACGTGTAAAGAAAACGTCGTTTAAAAGAGAAACGACGTCGGATTTTTCACCATACGACGTAAACTCAATATTCCACGACTCAATCACCGTCGTTAAAAGTAATACCCTAAACTTTAAAACCCTAAATTATATATTTGTAAAATTTAATTTTATAAAATTGTTTATGATTTTACATCCTAATAAATAACAAACATAAACCCTAAACCCCAAAAATTATACTTTAACCATAAACCCTAATAAATAACAACCCTAATCCCCAAACCCTAAACCCTAAACCATCAAACTATGTAAGTGATGCTATGACTCATCAAAACAATTTTATTTAGGTTGGACATTTTAATCTTTTATTACACAAACTGCATTTTTTTGGGTTTTAGGGGGAAGAAAATATATCAATGACTTCATAGGAGTTGAAGTTGAATTTTTTGAATTTATTTTAAATTTATTTTTAAAATTTTGAATTAAAAATAATAAAATATTCTTATATCAACAACAAACCACGACGTTGTAAATAATAATAAACGACTCACATGTAAAAAGGACGTCGTTTAAAAGAGAAACCATGGCGGATGTTTCACCATCAGACGTAAAATACATATTCAACGACCTAATCACCGTCGTTATAAGGTATTAACCTAAACCCTAATAAACGACTTACTTGTTCAAAAGCACGTCGTTTAAAAGCGAAACCATGGCGAAATTGTCATCAAAACGACGTCCTTATGTACGTCCCATCACATCTAAATATCATTTTACGTCGGTTTTTTACATAATTATGTCGTTGGAAAGTTATTACACGTCGGTTACGCAATTTGTTTTTTCTTTTATATTATGAAAACCTCAACAAATTTTCAGGGAAAAAAAGGATGTATATTATAGACAAAATTTGTACATTATATATTATAGACAAAATTAGTACATATAAAAATATCAAGTGTTCCAAAATCCTCTAATCCATATGAAGGCAAACAAACTCTGCCCATTCTTTCCTGATTTCATCAATGGCTGCTTGGGGGTATGGCGCTTGATCTTTTCCCTTGGCAAACTGCAATCCATAAACAATGATTATTAAGCTTTACAAAATAAAAAGAAATTCAGACACGCACGACGTTTTTTCATAACCGACGTAGTATATCGATTCAACGACGGTAATTTTAAATGACCGTCGTTGATAATACAAAAAACCACAAAAAATGTTTCTGAAAATTTTATTCTTACCTTCTTCTCAAACTCCAAGGAAGGATCCATGATGATGTCCCTCATGAAGCGCATCACATAATACCCGCATTCGACATCTTTGGTTGCTTTGGTGTGCCCGGCGAGTTTTCCAGATTGGTGCTTTACGGCCTGGTCTGCCTATGTGGGAATTATAAATTTTTAAAGCACTGTTCACGATGTTTTTGCCCTCCTCATCAACCACACGATTTCCAGGCAGAGGATCCAGAAAATAGACGGTTTCCCTCTTTGCCCTCACAATCAGCAAGACCCAATGACGGCTGCACAAAAATAAAATAAAAAACGACGGTTAATATAAAAAGTCAGCACCAGAGGGAAAACGACGTTTATTTATAAAAACCGACGTATTATATAGTTTCACACGACGTAATAACTTAATCATCGACGTCATTATAAATTTATCACGACGATAATTAACTACCGACGTGGTTAGTTGTTTCAAACGACTCAATAAATAAATAACCGACGTGGTTAGATGTTTCAAACGACACAGAATTAGTTAAACAGTTTTATAAGTGGTCAATTAGTGAAAATCATACAAACAAAATCCTTTTAAGGAGACTAACCCTGGATTGTAAGGCATCATGAAAATCTGTTCACCATCTGTTTTTTGAAGTCGATCTGGCTACAATTCGTGATCTGCCGTTAGTGACCCGGCACTAACTTGAGCAGGGTCGATAAAGCCAACCATGCTGCACATATTTGCTTCTCTCAAAACATCATATAAGCACCTAAATATATAAAACAAACGACGGTTATTTATACACAAACGACGTATTATACAATTTCACACGACGAACTGAAATAGAAACAGACGTGATAACTAATTTATCACGACGGTAAAAAAAGAACGACGTGGTTAGTGGTTTAAAACGACGCAATAATTAAACAACCGACGTCTTATGATATAATGTTTGATATTTGATTAGGACAAACCTCATATATACTGCAACCACAGTAGCCCCAATTTCTTCCATGCCTGCAAACTGTGTAATATCTTCATGCAAGACGAAGGTACTTCGATCTGCACCAAACACCTCCTTCTCAATGTTGAAGGTCATGATCTTCTCCTGAGGCTTTAGTGTCGTTTCCACATAACGACAAAGGGACTGTAAGGAAGATGGCACCTCCACATTCGAATAATCAACTACTTCATTACCCTGTTTAAAGAAATAAAGCAAAATAAAATGACGTGGTAATTCATTAAAAACGACGGTTTAAATTAAAAACGCGTCTGATTATAATTTAAACGATTTATAATTAAATACCGTCGTTTTAGATAATTTATTACGTCGTAGAAAATAAATTCCGACGTCTAATGTGAAAACAAACGACGGTTTAAAGAAAAATATCGACGTCTGAAATGTGAAAAACAAATTAAAAAGGCAAAGTTATGAGAATATACCTCCTCGTCATGCTTTTCTTCTTCTTGTTTTTCTTCTTTCTTCTCTTCATCATTTGTGTCTTCCTTTTGGCCTTCATCTTTTTTCTCTTTTTTTTCTTCCTTCTTCCCTTCATCTTTGTTTTCTCCCATCTTCTGTTCATCTTTATTTTCTTCTTTCTTCTCTTCATCTTGATTATCTAAAGCCCCAGATTTCTGTTTTAAATAATAAAGAAATATATATATAAGACAGATTGTACAGAGAGTAAAAAAATTAAACCAAAACGTCGTGGTAAGGCATAACCTAAGACGGTATGTAAGAATTATGGACGTCTTAAAATTATTAAACGATGGTAAATAATAAACGTCGTGGTAATTGTATATTACGTCGTTATAGGACTAAAACCGTCGTCTAAAAACCACAAAGTACGACGTCTAGTGGCGTGTAAAACAAGTAAACTAAATACGACGTGATATTTAAATAAACACGACGGGTTATTTATAAAATCGTCGTGGTATGTTTTTAAAACGACGGGTTTATTCATAATAACGACGTCTAATGTTAAAAAAACAGAGAATTCAAAGTTCAGTTATGTTACCGCTTTCTTCCTGCTGTTCCCCATTTTTGGCAGATCATCCTCTAAATGTTGGGATCTCCCTTCAGCCCCAGAACAACTTGCTTTATCGACATTGGATTTTTGGGACTTTGTGTAGACCTTGGTTTTGAGAGGGGCTAGTTTTCGGTTTAAGCATGCTTGGATCAAAATTGGGGATGAGGTGGGAAAGCTGACTTAGTAAATGTTCCCTCTCAGCCTCTACTAATTGTTTGGTTCTAGCTTCCATCTTCTTAGTCTCCTCTTGAAGGACAATTCTTACACTTTCCTTCAATTGATCAGCAAACTTTACCCTCTGTGGTCTAGGTAAATTGAAGAATTGCCTAGGGGAAATCCCAGCACCTACCCCTCTTACTCTCCCTGGATGCTCGGGACCCAAAGCCAAGGTCAAGACATCATTACTGCCAGTTACACTCAGACTGCCTTCAGCCACTTGTTTTTGCAATTCATCCTAAAACAAAGACATACAAAAAAGTCAGCACAAGAAAACACACGACGGTTATTTATAAACAAACGACGCAGTATATAATTTCACACGACGCACCAATATAGAAATCGACGTTATAATATATTTATAACGACGTTAATTAAAACCGACGTGGTTAGATGTTTAAAACGACGCAATAAATAAACCACCGACGTCTTTTGCTGTAATTACAGAAAATAGAGTTGTGATTCCAGATTTAGATCTTTCACGACGTTTTTGAAAACATTTCGACGTAGTAATAACATTAACACGACGAAAAAAATTAACCACCGACGTCTTAGCTATAATTACAGAAAACAGAGTTGTGATTCCAGTTTTAGATCTTTCACGACGTTTTTTAAAATATTTCGACGTAGTAAAATCATTGACACGACGAAAAAATATAACATAAGACGTAATAAGAATTATATATACACAGTTTAATAAAATTTTAAAACAGAGTGTGTAGGCTTACAATTAATTTTGCTTTCTCTGCCACCTTTGGATCTGGGATGTTACCATGTTTGTCCTGTCTAGCTTTCTTCCATAAGGTAGATCGATCAATTTCTACCCTAGGCATGGTTTCCTCCAATTGATCCTCCAAACCAGCATATCCTTTTCGAGACAATCGATGATTGTACTCAAGTTTCTCCCTAATCTGTGAATGTTGAGAATGCACAGACTCAAATTCTTTGGATAACCTTGAAGCTACAAAGGCATCCCATTCTGCTTTCTCTATGAATTTATATACTCAGGGGTTGGCTTAATTTCTCCCTCTCCTTGATGTATGGAAGGATATAATGCCTCGTCAGTGTAGACTTGAAATCCTTCCATTTCTTGGCAGCAGAAGATAACACCGAGGTCTTGCCCCCTTGACCTACCACAAAAGCCATGTCAACGGCTTCCCAAATCTGCTCCTTTATATCATTGGGGATTTCAGCCCATTTCTTGTCCACAAGTGGGACTCGAGCGTGCCAACACACCAATGTAGGATCGCATCTCAAGATGTGCAGGGCCACATCCTTTCCCCCTTTTATTGTACTCAACAACTGCTTGATTTTCTGCAATTTTCTCTTCACAACACGAGGCATTGTGCTCATACCTCGACCTGACTTTGAATCCTCAGAAATTGTTGTCGGGCTGCTTGGTTCTGTCTCAGCAGATGAAACAAACTTCATCTTCTTCAAGGGCTTGTCTTGAGGAGTTACCATTCCAAGCTCCTTACCTCCATTTTTTTTGGAGCCAGAGTACTTACTTTGGTCTTGAGAAACCATGGTTACAGAATAAACAAACCTGCAAGTGAAAATATTTCGGGAAAAAATTAGAACACAAACGACGGTTATTTATAAACTACGACGTATGATAAGATTTTACACGACGTAATAACATAACATCAGACGTAATAAATGTTTAAAGAAGAAACAATATAAATGTTTAAACAACGACGAAACAATATTAAATAAGACGTAATAAGAACTTATTACGGCGATATTTACACGACGTCGTGATATTCATATTAACACGACGTAAATATTAATATACCGTCGTGTTATGGATATTCACACGACGTGAATAATAAGCTACCGTCGTATTTATAAGAAACCAAAAACATTTTTCTTTCTCTGTGAATGTTTGATTGCAGGTTTAATTTCTCAAACATGGTTTTTGTTTTTCCTAATTTGATAAAATACAAAGAAAAAAAGCTTTGGCATCTTTTTATAGACGACGGTATCTTAAAACAACGTCGTGGTATGAACATTCACACGGCGTCAATAATAAGATACCGTCGTCTATATAAGATACCAAACCCTACTTTCTTTCTCTCTGTATTTTATCAAATTAGGAAAAACGAAAACCATGGTTCAGAGAAATCAAACCTGCAACTAAACAAGCAAATAAAAATTTGACCGTCATTTTAAAAACAACTTAGATCAATTTTAAGACGACGCTAGGACGACTGACGAACCGTCGTGGTCTACATATTTAACCACGTAAATACAAAGCTACCGTCGTCTTATTTAGTTGAATTAGTTGTGTTCAAAGTTGAAACTTTCCCTCTCTTTCTGTGTATTTTATCAAACTTGAAAGAATAAAAATGATTTTCGCCAGAAAAAAGGTAAAAAGATTTTCAAAACAAAAACAGTATGAGCATGCAAAATAGCAACAAAAATAGTGAGAAATGAAAGCTTACCTTTTGCGTGCAATGAAAGCTTTCTCTCGGATTTTGGTGTTTAAGTTCAGAGGTGACGACGAAGACAAGAGGAAGACGATGAGATACTCGACAGTGCTCGACAAGGAAAAAGACGAAAAGTTTTCTCTGGAGATTGAAATTTTTCTCGGGTTTGGAAACAGTGCATGTGTAAGTCGTAGACGAAAAGTTGTATATGTATACAAACCGTTTCATAGTAATAAGACGGCGGTTTACATATAACGACGACGTATTAATAGACAAACTACGACGTTAATTTGAACTTATGACGTGGTACATAAATACGACAGTAGTGTTGTAGGTACCGCCGTAGTAAACTCCTAAATAAAAGTCGATAACTCAATATCTCGCGTCATGGTAGAAATATTTAACACGACGGTTGTTTTAAATTTACGACGTTTATTTTTATAATATACGTCGTTTTATTGTAATATACCGACGTGGATAACACTAAACTAAAACGACGTATTATTTTTTTCACGACGTGGATTCGTTTTTACACGTCGTTATGTGTAATATAACCGACGTGGATTTTATTTTTTTATTATAAATATAATTTTTTTCCCCTTTTTCTTATAGTTTATTTTTCAAAAACAGTGCCTTATACATATAGTTTTTTTTCCCGAGGAAATTAATGTTCTAGAATTTATAAAGTTTCTTTTCTAGGTGACTGATTTAAATCAAATAAAAATATAAAACAACGACTGTTTTTGTTATACCGTCGTTGTTTCTTGTCGTCTTAAGTAAGAAGAAAACGACGTAATGTATTTGTTACCGACGAGGATTATTTTTGTTAAACGTCGTTATGTGTAATATAACCGACGTGGATTTGGTTTTTTAATTATAAATAGGGTTTTTTTCCACGGGTTCTTTCTTTTAGTATTCGATTAGGGTTTCAACTTCTTCTTGCCTCTTTCTCTGTCTCACCTCATCTCTTGGGAGGCAATTGTTTGAATGTTGGTTATCTGTGGCTGATTGCAAATCTGATTGCAAATCACCAATTTTCAATAAATTGTCTCTCTGATTGCAAATCTGCGGCTGCCGTCGTGAAGTTTTAGGAGGCAATTGTTTGGATGTGAATGTGTGTGTGCGTTTGTGTAGATACACAAACGCACACGCATCATTCACTTCCAAAAATTGTCTCTCCGACATAAACTGTGGTGCCGTGTCAAATTTCAGATGCAATTTTTGATGTTAATGTGTATGTGCGTTTGTGTATCTCAAAGACACAAATACACATACATCATTAACCTCTAAAATATTGTCTTCTGGTAAGATTATGATGAGCAACAGAGTTCCATCTTGTAAGATTTCCTAACCCTTGTGATCTCAGAATAATCTGATTATGTCGGCGGTTTTCTATATAAACCGTCGTGGTTATTTCAATTCTTGTCGTTAAGTAGATCTACCGACGTAGGATAACAAAATCCAAGAAATAAATTGTTAAAAACAATTCTTATTCAGACGACGGTTTAAATATAATGTATGACGTATAAAGTGGACAAATACGACGTTAAATTCTATAATACGTCGTTATATGAAAACCCCAACTTGGTAAGATTTAAAGATGTCGTCGTAGAAATACGAGAAAGACGTCGTTATATTTACCTTTGCCGTAGTTGTACATTAATTTAATACGGCGGTATTTTGTATTTTACCGCCGTGGATTTATTTGTAATTATACGGCGCCTTATATGAAAACTTTGTCGTGTTAATTTCGGGTAAAACGACGGCTTTTTTTGAAACCGTCGTCTTTACTTTCTACGTCGGTCGGTTCATAACTTCCGCCGTTATTTGTTGGCTACGATTTTACCTCTTGAAAATCCTATTTCAATAAGACGTCGGTTTTTAAATTAAGTACGTCGTGTTTTATGAACAGCCATTTGAAACTCCATTTTTTAGTTGTCTAATGTGTTATTACACGGCGGTTTTATAAAACCGTCGTCTTTTAAAAAACAACGACGGTTTTCACTTAGACCGTCTTGTTTTTCTGGTCATCTTTTTCACTTTTTGTAGTAGTGCGTGATCGAATCCCCCCAAGGACAAAGGTGGCAATTTGCGTTCCAACTTGATTTCAAATGCATTAATAATCAGGCCGAATATGAAGCCCTCATCATCGGTCTTGAAATTCTAAGAGAAATGAAGGCAACCCCTGTCCTGGTCTACGGTGATTCTCACTGGTAATTAACCAACCGACCGAGAATACCAGGCACGAGCGAGAATTTAACCATGTATTATGTAACGCCCTCAATACAGCCGACGAGTTTTCTAGGATCTCCTTCGTTCATGTGCCGCTACAAAACCATGAGGCAAATGAGATGGCCTAGGTAGTGTCGTGTGAACATTCGACGGCGGCCGCGACCGCGACCGCATGATAAGAATCGAGAAGCGTACCGCCGGCTTTGGCAGAGCGAGGAATGACGACGCAAGTATCATCGGTCAAAATTACCGACGAGGTCGAAATGGCCGAAGCCGATCGGGCGCTACCTTATAGTAAAGTATCTGCGTGATCCTCCGGCAATCATGAAAGGACTACTCGCTTCGAGCCCGGTGTTATTTAATTTATCGAACGAGTGTATCGAAAAGGATCAAACGGCTTATTGCTCCTATGCCCAGCGCCAATATATTAAGGTTATCATGACCAATCCCACAAAGGGATTTGCGGCGCTCACCGCCTAGCATCAAAATGAGATGGTTGGTCCGAGGCACGGCTATTATTGGCCGACCATTTTAAAGAACTGCATAGAATATGCGAGAGGGCATATCAAGTGTCAAATCTACGCCCCATACAAAGGGTACCAGTTGAAGCCTCCACCCAGCTACTAAACCATGGCGTTCAGAGGATGGGCCGTGGACATCATCGGCAAAATCTACCCACCGCGGCCCAACTAGCACGCCGATTTTGGTGGCAATCGACTATTTCACTAATCGGGTCGAGGCGGAGTCCTATCGGTCCATTTCTAGCACACAGGGGGTCAAATTCTTCAAAGATCACATCGCCCACAAATTCGGTATACCCGAAACCATCACGGCCGATAACGCCCAGTTTTTGCATCAGCCGAGACTCGGAGTACACCGAAAGGACAGGGATCAAATTGGTCCACTCGACACCCTACTACCCACAGTCCAACGGGCAGGCCGAGGCAAGCAACAAGGTAATCAAAGGCATCCTCGAGAAAATGATTGAGGAAAAACCTAGGGCATGGCACGACTTACTCCCTGAAGCCCTTTGGGCTTACCGAGTCTCAAAACGATCGGCTACTTGCACATCCCCTTATGCCTTAACCTACAGTCATGACGCCATCGTTCCAATGGAGTTAAAGGTTCGGTCTCTCCGTGTGACTGAATGAACTGGGCATGAAGAGAAGGGCTATGCACAAGTTATGGCTCAGGAGTTAGAAGATTTGGAGCAATCCAGACTCGATGCTTATAACCTAATGCAGGCACACAAGCATATCGCGGCGAGGGCCTACAACAGAAGGTGAAGCAAAAGACTTTAAAAGCGACTTGGTATGACGTGTCGTGCTTCCTATTGGGACTAAGGACGCTCAGTTCGGTAAATTCTCACCCAATTGAGGAGAGCCATTTATTATTGAACGAATTCTTGGCCGAGGTGCGTTTCAGTTGAGAGATAGGGATGGAGAATGGCACAACTTGCCAATAAACGGCCAGTATTTGAAGAGATATACCCTGTCATTATGGGAGATGGCCAAGAATGGGTTATGAGGCTTGCAATCCATAAAGAAAAAAAATGGAGTAAACAACGCGACAAAGATGAAAGAAAAAACATACATTCGGTCATAAGGAAAAAGGGGGTTATATTTCATTTAGATTAAAAAGGGCCATTACAAAAAAGAACGGCCGGTCATGGCCGAATAAAACATATAACATACATGTGCGAAAAATAGAGTACATTCTAAATCTATGAACGGCCTCTTCTTGATCCCTCGCTAGAGCAGTGCAGATGATTCTTCCAGAGGCGGTGCCTCCACCGACCACATTTTCACCGACCACGGCCATGGGCAAGGCCACTGGACATGGGGCGAAACCGGGTTGAAGCCAAGGTCGCCTCTTCGGCCATGGGAAGGGCTTCACTCGGACATGGAAGCGACCGGGTTGAAGCCAAGGTCCGCTCATTCCGCCCCGCCGAGGTCACTCAGATACGGGTGCACCGCTAAAGTCGGGGCCATCACTCGACATGGGTACGACCAAGGTGCTAAGTCGAACGAACGTGGCCAAGTTAGAATCATCATTCCAGCCCTCCCATCTTCATCAATCGCATTACGCTTTCCACGGCCTCATAAGGAAGAAGGTCATTCTCCTCCGTGGCGGAGAGAATCCCGCCACATCGTGGCCTTAGCCCACGTCGACTTTCCAAGACGAAGGTAGTGGTGGACAATAGGAGGAAAAGCCATCCGGATCGCCACGGCGAGATCAACGGATGTGGCTCACCCCGCTTTGAAGAAGCTACAAGGGGTCCGCTGAGCAGTTAGAATGGAGGAGACAGGGTTGAAAGAAGAACGAGGCCCAGAATCAACGAAAGGCTCGAGGTAAGCAAGTAAAGAGGCCACTGGACAAGAGAAGTTTTTTTAGCCAAGGAAAGAAGGCTGAGGGAACTAGAAAGGTCGAGAGAGAGCTTTTGAGGAGCATGGACTTGAGGATTCTGACAGAGTAAAGAAAAATGAAGAAGGCAAGGCTTTTTATATTGGCGCTAGAATTCAAACGAATGGACGTGGCTCTCTCAAGAATAGGCGCGCCTCTCCGTAATGGGTGTGAGTCTCGAAAATTGGTGTGCCTCTCTTGAGAGACGAACGATCCGGGCAAAGATGTTCAAGAGCGCGATGACGTGGCAGAAGCCGAGGCCGCCGCTTCATTTGACGAAACGGCGACGCCGCGCAAGTCTGGGAAATGATGGCTTAAGCGACGTGCTTGCGCATTTAATGCGCCGACCGACCTACGATTTAAAACGCCAACCGCTACCACTTGAGGAATGCAAAGGGTCCATCCCTTGGAATCCATTCGGCCTCTGCCGAGGCCGATCAAGAATCCAGGGATGTGGGGCAATGTTTGTGCCTAATAAATCACGGTCATAAACTGACCAAGAGACTTCCTCTCGGCCCTAGCACCTACTCATGAACCGAACGCCACGCTTTCATTAGGCATTTTGCCTCCCGAAAATAAAAGAAAAGTGAAGGCAGAATCCTCTCGCCTCGCGACCGCGTATTATGGGCCAAGTCGAAGGCCGTAAGAGGCACGGGCCAAGATACTGTGGTTAAAATCACCACGCGGCCTCGTGGTCCCACGCCCCATTTAATGAAGTAGTGCCTCGACTATTGCAGCAAATCCACGCTGCAAGAAGCATTTAATGCACGAGGCGTAAGGGAAGTGATCAAGTCGATTTGGTAATCGAGTGGTTAGGCGCAAACATTCTCACAAGTATTATTACAACTTGAGGTCGATCACCAACCACCAGACCAGGGCATTAAATGCGTTCCCACGGCCAAAGGTGCAAAACCTACAATCAGGCCGGTGGCCGAGATTTACCGGGATTTATGGGGGTCACACCACCATGCTTCACGATCCCAAATGCCGATTTGACTACCCACTTGCCCCGATCAGACTCCACCATGCAGATCTTTTCAACCTCGATTGTCCCTCCAGGACTCCCCCTATGAATACTAAGCTCAAGACTACATGCAAAAGGTCCAACACCAAACCAAAAGCCTCCCACGGAGCAAATTATCTTTTCCTGTAATGCACTTCCAATACCTTTATATGCTTTCCTAGGAGTAGTGGTAGATTGTAAGGAAAATCCATTCATCAATATATCATACGACCCTTGATTTTCAAGGCGCCGGAGCACCGCCTAAAACTCGCCACCAACACCACAACTAAACGGCCTTGTAGCTCAGGCCGTGAACCTGACGGCCGAGATCAGTTCCTCTCTCGGCCACAATCGTTTGATTAGAAGTCGAACTCAAAACAGGCGCATCATTTAAACATCTTCTACCCAAACCCCATCACCATCTCGACGACAGAGACCGTGCTAGCACGCCCGCGCACAACCGCACCGCATCCAAAAGAAAGACGCCACGTATTAAACGTACATCCCTCGGCCCGGAATACCAGGCCGTGAGATTTGCGCAGCCAACATAAATATTTTTATGCAAAAAATCGGGATTCGGGGTAGGTATGGGAGATAGTTCCCACAGGACGGGATGGGGATTCCAAACTTATTAAACGGGATGAATTCGGGATGGAGAGTAGGGACAGGGATGGTATTGTCATACCCAGCCCCTACCCGACCTGTTGCCATCCCTACTTGCAAGCTGTGTGATCATGTATTTGTCATATTGATTTTTCAAAGTTCATTCTAGTTTTTTTCTTTTTCTTTTTTGGCTTGTTCAGTTATTGCACCCTTACCACCTTCTTTTCATCTAACTCTACTTTGGTTGATAGAATAAACTTACTTCTATATCAATGAGCTCCTCTAGAAAGCTTCTATAGAACTTGTTTACAACATAAGACTTTGTTTGTTAGTTGTACATTAATTTTACATGTTTATATTCAAATTTTTCTTGTGTATATAGGATGGATTTGGGTATGAACTCAACACCTACTACTGCTGGAAGGAATAAAAAGGATAAGCACATTTGGACCCCTATCAAAGATGCATCTCTAGTTGAGGCTTGAAATGAATTATGTGTTGGTGGCTATTGGAAGGTTGACAATGGGTTTAGATATGGATATTTGGGACAATTAAAAAAGGCAATGGAACAAAAGTTACCTGGATGTGGATTAAAAGCAGTTCCTCACATTGAGTCTCATGTGAAGACATTGAAGAAACAAACACTAGCCATCTCTGACATGCTCACCAACTCAAGTGGTTTTGCATGGAATGATGAAGAAAAAATGGTGGTATGCAAGAAACAAGTCTTTGATGATTGGGTTAAGGTAAGCCAAACTGTATTCAGAATTGTCATCGTCAATTATTATTATTATATATATATTGGCATCTAATTTCATGGGAAAAAAAAATAGGTCCATAATTCTACAAAAGGATTAAGAAACAAACCATTTCCTCATTATGATACTCTAGTGGAAGTTTTTGGGAAAGATCGAGCAAATGGCAAAGGAGCTGAAGGTCCTGCTGAAGTGATTGAAGATCTTACTAATAATAGCACTTTTAACTTTGAAGGAGATGGCCTAGATGACATCAATTTTTCTTCCCCTACTACCCAAACTCCTATATGCCCTCCTTCGACTCATCCCAATAAACGGGCACGAAATGATAGTTGGTCGCAAACTATAGAGGATATGGCTAGCACACTTCGATCTTTTGTGGACATGACCAAGACTCATTTGGAGACTATGAAATGTGTTCTAATGAGTGAGAATGCAATATCAGAGCGAAGAGCCAAAATTGTTGATGAGCTTCAGAAAATTCAAGGTTTGAGTGATATGGATGTCATTGATGCTGCTGCTGCAATTATCAGTGATGACGTAAAAATTGACCTCTTGTTCACTTTACCAGATAATTTAAAGATACAATGGGTTAAGAAACTTCTTCACCAGTATTAGAGATGGTTTTCAGTTCTGCAATTTGAATGAATCTCATGTTAGAAACTATCTTTTTGAAATGTTTTAGTGCAATATTTTGGAATGTATGTGATGACTTAAGTTTAAGGAACTGTTGATGATGTTGTAGTACTTAGTTTTTCGTTTAGAATCTTGTGATTGTGAGTGAGGAACTTTAATCTGCTGGTTGTAGAGGCATTTTGATGAATAGTTTTATTAGTATGCCAGTTGCATATGGATTTTGAAAAACAGTTTCATGAAATGCATATGCAGTTTCTCATACTGCTTTGTGATTAATTCATATTGGTGTTATAATGCTGATGATGTTGTCATTGGTTTTGTTTTTTGAATTTTTTTTTTTATTGTGATTTAAGGGTCTGCTAGCAGCATATGTAGCTTGAGGAACTGTTTTATGTTAAAATCATGTATGAAGTCTTGTTTTATATGAAATCAATATGAGGATAATAAATATAAAGTCTAGTTTTTAGAATGTTGATGATGTTTCAGTTGGTTTTGTTTTCTGAATTGTGTGATTGTGATCCAATTTTCTGCTAGCTGTATATGCAGTTTGAGAGATGCAGATTAACTGCTTTATGTTTAATTCATATAAAGCCATGTTTTTAGAATGTTGATGTTGATGATGTTTAGATGTTGAGATGTTGAAGTCAATTCTATTTTTCTTTTTTTATGTATGCTGATTAGTCTTTTTTAAAGTATAATATATTTTTTAAAATTCATATGTAGATGAACTGTTGTAGCTGCATATGGACTGCCTTTTGATAAGAATACACCCAATTCCAGCAAATTGTATTGATCAGCTGAAGAAGTCCTACGCATTTTTTTTTTTTTTCTGTTTAAGCACAAAACTAACTGGTGACAAGAAAGAACTAATCCAACACCAAAGAACAGAAACTGAAATTTTGGATATTCGGACTATCAACAGGGCATTGGTGTAATGTTTAATAATAAATTGGAAAGTTTAATAAAATTAATAGATTTTTCATATTTTTAATAGGGGTACAATTGGGAAACTAAACAAAATTTGTTTTCCATTCCTACTCAAAACAAACATGGAAAAGGAAATAAAGTGATATTTTCGGGTTACTTTCCTAGCATTACCAAACATGGGAAAGGAATCACCATTTCCCATTCCTTGGGAAATCACATGAGAAATGATTTCCCATCAAATCCATTCCGTGAACCAAACGAGGCCTAAAGCTTCGGAATGTGCGTAGTCTCTGTGTGTGTGTGAGAGGGAGAGAGAGAGAGAGAGAGAGAGAGAGAGAGAGAGAAGAGGGCACAGAGTTCATACATAAATTACCTAAATACCAACAAGAAAGTTCAAAGGGTAGTAACATTAAAGTTACTTGTCAATTGCTTTATAAGGCTAATAACCAAACAGATAATCATGAATATGATTCTGGCCTCCCCATGTTTTATTAATTTTGAGACTTAGTTTAATACTTCACAGCATTCTTTTCTTTAGTTGATTGTTGTGTTAGTTAATGAATTTTACTCGGAGCACAAACTACTCATGACGTTAATAATATGGTTTCCTAAAATCCATTTACGACATTCGGGAGGGGGGAATTCGAAGGCCTCTTTTATAGAGGAGAGCTGTAGCTACTGAGTTAGAAGCATTTGAAAAATCTGAAACACCCAACTTGATTTAGAGAAAAGTTTGGGCAGTTCTCAATTCAGGGAAGCTGTAGGGAAGGAGTTCGAAGTTGGGTTTTAAGTGGTTTTTGTTAAAATTTAGATTTCAGGAAGAACTGGTGAAGCTACCATAAAAAGTGAACATGTGAACGTAATATGTTCTTATCCATAATTAGCTTCAGTAGATCCAATAACACATAGGTACCACCTATTTAGTATTCACACCTTGGCATACCCTGTAAAACAGAATTATAGAAGGGGCAAGAAGATAAAAGAGGCACATTCCAGATAATGTACAACAAAAGAGAATGATAACCTGGCTAACTGGACCCATCTTAAGTATGTTCTGAAACAGCTCATACATAATCCTTAATGTAAAGTTCCCTTCTGACTGCGTTTGCAAGAGTTCTGACTGTTGGTCCATAGGAACAACTTCATGGCTCTTGTCCAGAACAAATACCGTTGCTTTAGAAACTTGACGCATTCCTTCAAAAAGAGCAGCTTCTTGTTTGTGACGCCCAATAGTATCAACAATTCTAAGATCGCCATGCTTGAGAATGTGCAGGGGCAACATACCAATAATCACTTGAATGCTAAAAGCATCAAATTCTTAGAAGAAAAATATATAAGGTAGTGCAGATATAAAGAGGGATAGGCAGGAGGACACCAAGGATGGGTGCCTTTTAATGTCCACCATGTTTTTCCCCACTCTTCCCAACCGAAAACTGTGGTTCTAACTCCAAAAACACCAAACTGTGATCCATACCGGTGGAGCATGAGACCAAACTATAACCACTGTGATACTAATCCAACTACCACATTCCTTCTTCTTTCACTTCCCCTATTAAAAAATAACTAATATCTAGAATTGAGATGTTTACTTGAGGAAAAGAAAAATTCAACATTCTCAAACTTCACAACTCCATAAGGCTTGTCATTGTCCAAAGAAAGACACACAACCAGTAGAAAGAAAAAAGAGTACCTTCCTAATGGAATCTTAGCCATAGTGGCATTCTGCTTCAACTGATCAAATGCACAGCTTGAAATGTATCTGCACACACTAGGGCAGGTTTCCAAGCATTTTTTCTGATGATAATATGCATATTTTGTACGCATTGTGGTTTTTCCAGACCCTGAATGTTTTAAGCAAATCAGATGAATTAATTAAAAAATTTAACGGAATAGATAAATCCAATTGAAAGACCAACACAAAATAAGCTATAAACACAGCATGCTTCAGCTTAAAGTACATTTTAAAGTCCAAGAAATTTCTTTCCAGTACATTAATCAATCGTTAAAACTCTTCAATTCAAACTTAATGACTAAAATTGTTGCGCATAAGACATGTGAAATAATCAATCAACTTTCTGACCGAAAAGAAAATTCCAATCAGTGTGTAATCAGCAAGCTTACCTTGTAAACCAGAGAACATGACAACACTTGGTTTCCCTTTCTTGGGAGGGAAAGACGGTTTCCCTGGATCCAGCATTTTGCAAAGTTCGTCACTTCATTAGAAAACATAGAAGGAAAAAAATTAAAAAAGAAGTGAATTGCAAATGCTACTAACCAACTTAATAAACTCTCAAACAACTTTCGTAGAATGCATGATTTTGATAAGCTCATATAAGATTAAATAAGTACGCCCCAAATTCAATACCAACTTAATAACATCCAAAAACACCAAATTTATTCAAAACGCTCATCGCTCAATCAACCAACCATAACATAAAAAGGAAAAAAGGCTTGTACTTGCTGAATAATCTTGCGCCTGTTGTGACCGGCAGCGAGATCATCCAAATTGACGATCTTTTTTATCTCGACCAAAATTGAATTGGGTTCTTTTTACACAAAATGGTACCTAATCTTTGTCCAAATTTCATTTTGGTCCATTGACCTTATTTGGAGTGTACAAAACAAAAACAATCACCCAAACCAATCGATTAAACTTTGGACCAAACTAAACCCTAATTTATAATTTGATTAGCCCTTGGCACACTCTCACTTTGGTGTTCTTTTTCCATTTTTATTTTTATTTTTTAGAATTAAGAAAAGATAAAATACGTAGTTATGTTCCATAAAAAATAGGATCCATTATTTGATTTTTTTTTATTTTAATTTTTTAATATGATGAAAAATATAAATTGACCATATTACCTTCATTTAATTAATAATTTTAATTTTTAATATTTTTAAAAAAAATTCAAAAAATAAATTAATATGATAGTGTAGTTATTGTTTAAATTTAAGTGAGAAAATTATGATTCTTTGATGGAAAATAGTACACGATACTACGAGCATGTGGTAATTTTTGGAGGTCGGATGAAATTTTAATAAATTATGGAAGTTGGATGAATGAAGAAGTGACACATGGCAGAGTATGTAATAGATGGCAGGCATTGTTCATTACTATTCACGTTTCGAGAGATTTTGTTGTTAGACCCACGATGGGAGACTCGCAAATTCTGGACTGTTGGATCGTGTCCAATTTTATATAAGTTGTAGTTGGTATTGTTGTGAGGTTGTTGGTTCAAACAGATCGAATATGGGACATACGGATCATATGTTATGGTGTTTCAAAGTTCGATCGTGCATGGTAGTGCCATTTAGAATGATCCGACCTTTGGATTGGTCCCAAATTGATGTGGTGTGATGTCGGGACTATTTAGAGTCTATTGGCGTGATCAAATGCGAAATCTAAGATGGTGGGCCGACGCGGATTTTTGGAGTGTTGATTGGATGAGTGAGACCATGGGACCCAAATAGTGACTTTTTGGACAGTGGGTGACAGGACCTGACCCAAATTTCACTTTGAAATCCGAGCCAAACCTTGTGCGTGTCTTACACTTGGCGGGTGCCGGGCACAAATGACTAAAATGCCCTTTTAACTAGAAACCAAATTTATTTCAAGTTTGACTTCTGCCAAAAATCCGGCAGAGCATCCCCTGTAAATTGCTCATTTCCCAAAATTTTCACCTGTATAAAACATAATTTTATAATCCCAACATTCAGTATGCACAAAAATACCATTCAAGCAACCGAACATCAATTTATTACGGCGTCAGGCCTCTCTGACCCAATTAAACGTTCTGTCCTCTATAACTCATCTCAATCTTCGATCATTAATAATACATTAGCACTTGTAAAGCCATAACCATCAATTCCTCGTGTCACCATTGGTGACACGTCCTAGTAGGTCTTGGTAACACAAAGTCGATCTGAGCCGCAATTCTAAAAGGATTCAGGGGATGTTTAGTCAACTTGATCCACAATCCTCGCTCCACATGGTTTGGATATCCCTAAGACTCGTGGGGCAAAGTCGAGCATGCTGACCTAACCGAAGGCAACATTTATTATATTTGGGTACTTAGGGTGGTTTTAAGCAAATATAAATTTCTAGAATTTTTAGAATAAAGAAAACAAATTCTTTTTATCTTAAAACTCTGCTGCCATCCCATATGATAGTTTTGTGAAATTCTTATTTCCCCTATACTTTAAGCGTTCTCAACTCAGCAGCATATAAATAAAATATGTAACCTCAACAAAATATGCTAGACAAACTCGAGCTAATTAATACTTATTCAAGATCAAATAATGAAATTTAATTGCATAAATTTATTTATGAAAACAAAAGTCCACTCACTAGACTTCCTCTATCTCATGAATCATTTGGTGCACTATTGGCTTAAATTATATATGTATATCAAAATAATAAAAAGATAAAGATAAACAAATATAATAAAATAAAATAAGAACCAACAAGCTCCGAAGACCCTTGTATCCTTGCATCGAAACTCACGTAAGGCTCATAAATAAATAAATATATATATAAGAGGTCGGGCCACTACCTGGTATCAGAGCCAAAAGTCCCTAGAAGAGTTGTTAGTTTGAAGGTTATAACTAGGTTTTGCATGTCTAATTTTCTGGTTTTCTGTCAAGTTTCCTTTACTCACTAGTCATCGAGTTGTCTAGCCGTCGGATAGGCTCGCTGGCCATTGCCAGAAAGGCGTAAGCGTTGAAGAGAGCTAGGCAGAGACTAGCAACCTTGAATTAGGAGGAGAACAGAAGGAAAGCATAAAACCCAGAATATCAAAATGGCAAGCCTTAAGAGAATCTTGTCTACCCGTTCTTCTGGAGGCGCATGCTCTAGTAGCAGTTGTAGCCGTAAAACACTAAGGATGAAAAACTCCAAGCTATTGAGCTAAGCATTTTCTCACCATCCCCTTGGATAGGGTAGCGGATTTTCTGATGCGTGATGGATGTGATTGCTTTGATCTTGCCAATCCATGGTCTGCCCAGGATGCCATTATAGGGGGAAACTTCATCAATGATCATAAAGGTGTGCGAGGTGATTACCGACGGGGAATAGACGTCAAGCTCTATCGTGCCAATGGTAATCAAGGTCGCCATTGAAGCTGGTCGGTGACCTGGCTGATCTGTTTATCTTTGTCTCGATGCCCATTTGTTGGACGACTAACAATTGTAGGATGTTGGCTGCACTGCCCTCGTTTGTGTAGATTCGGTCGACCATGGCTTGAGCAATCTAAATGGTGACAACCAGGGCTTTGTTGTGTGGCAAATCAAGGCCTATTAAATCTCACTTTTGGAAGCCGATCACAGGATCGTCTTCAATTGATAGAGGGCCAGCTAAGACTTGGGAGATAACAGTGACCTATTTAATCTTCCTCCTCTTTCATTTACCGGTCAACCCAGAGGATCGTGTTAATCCTTATGACCTTTTGGGGAGGTTCGTTGGCAGCATTAATGTCCTCGATCTGCTGGATGGCCTGCTTTGCTATGAACTTCGTGCAATGGCCTTTTCTCACCAGTTTTTTTGGGTGCTTTTTCCAGGGAAAGTAATTATTCGTGAAGTGCATGTATCCCCCATGGAAGGCACAATATTCTGTTATCCTTCTTGTCCAGGTCTCCTTTTAAGGGCGGTGGTCTGTTCACCCAAGGCTTGTCTTTTACTTGGGCTAGGATTTGATGTATGCGGATGGAAAACTTAGTGTAGTTTTCATTTGCCCAAGTGTCTTCTTAGGGATGTGACTTGCGCTTAGTACGCCATTGTTGGCGAACCTGCCGCTTCTCGACTTGCCTGTTTGGTAGGTTGATTAGCCCGCTTAGTAGATTTTTTCACGTGATTTGATCATCATCTCGAGTGTTTATCATTCTGTGGTCGGGAAAACCTCTGCTAGAGTCCGTTGGGAGCAATAGTCACTTGTTGTATAAGTGTTTGGCTAGCAAGTCCTTCTTGAAGGCTGAGGACACGATTCGGTCATTGTACCCTACGATGTTGGCCCTTTCTGCTTTAAACCTCTTGATGTAATCTCAAAGAGATTCATCGTGCTTCTTGCATAGGTTGAACAGGTGGTCAGACTTCTTCTTGATCGTCCGATAAGAAGTGAACTCCTTGGTGAAGATGAAAGCTAGCTCCTTGAAGTCGTTGATCGATTCGGATGGCGTGGTGGAACCAATCTGGGCTGCTTCGCAAGGTTATTGTAAACACCCTGCACATTAATGCGTCTTCGGTCTTATAGAGAATCATAACACTTTTGAAGTGCTTCAGATGGCTCTCAAAATCAGAAGCCCATTTGAAGTGTGTGCAACGAGACGTTGAGAATTGCTTTAGTGGAGCAACCTGCTCGATCTCTGTGGTGAATGGTGATGAGTTCACTTAGTCCACATCACTTGTAGAGCACCTTCGAAATCTTCTGCATGCATAGCCTATAGGTCATGCTAATGACCTCCATGATTCGAACGTCGTTGGCTGACTTCGTTGATCGCAATGGCTGACCTCCTTAGATGTCCTACCTATGTGGCATATTGGGGGGACTGTGCCTGTGAGGGATTCCTTGTGGCCTGTCGATAGGAATTGGCTCTTCGAGAGTAGGCTGCAAAGCACATTTTTCACGAACCTCATTACGAGGGTCGATAGATTGACCTCCCAAAGGCCCGCCTCTCGAACATTTCTTTGTGGGCCCAGCGGCACAAATGTCGGGTCGCTGGCCTAGCCTTTCTTGCACGTTGTTCCTTGGACTCAACCTAGATCGGAGACTTGGTCTGCTTTGAGCGTGGCTCGCGGATGCTTGTGATATGCCAGCATGCTGATCACGCTCTTGTCCTTCTCCTTGTCGGCTTGCTCTTGCTCGACCTGCATGGGACCTCTCGAACTACCCGCCGGTTCTTTCGTCTACCTTTCTCTCTTCATCTTACTGTCTAAGGCCAAGGTCTCGAACCAAGTCTAGCTGGTTGAGGAGCTACCTCACAAAGTCGATTTGGTCGTCCATTCTCTGGGTCAGCTGGTCGACTTTAAGATTGAGGTCTACTTGACTTCGTGGATCAGGATGAGAGACTTGCATGGAGTCCAAATGCACACGGGTTAGAGTTTTGTTGGAGGTGTACACAGGAGCGTACGTCCAATGGGAGGCAAATGAGGGAATGGGTGAAGTTGTTTCAAGATCAAGTCGTAACTTATGATTGCGGCTAGATTGCCCTAATGAGAGGTTCCACCTTGTGCGAGACGAGACTAGCCGCGGGGCCGTGAAGAAGATTATCGTCGGACCCGTGTGGCTGTGAGGCGATGCTAGAAGTGATGAGTCCTTATGGTGCACGCTGTTTCGGCTGTGGGACCATGAAGCGGGTTGTCCGCTTCCACCGATATGCCTTGTGGTTGCGGTGCGGCTCCAACCATGGAACCATGTGGTGGCCCGGTGACATGGGTGTGCGGTAGGTTCACAGCGGTGGCGTCGTGGGAAGGTTGTGCCCCATTTCAATCGCGGGATCTTGGATGAGTGGCTTTGGCCCGTCACAGATTGAGCCATCGCGGTAGTCTTGCTTCGTGCGTTTGCTTCCAACCATGTTTGTTTGGAAGGCTTTGGTTAAGTGAAAAAAAGAGGAAACAGATTCCTTTGATTCAAGAGCATGCATTGAGTATAACTCGCGCTCTCAATGAAATCACTTGAGGATCGTTCAACTCTAGAACTTCCTTCTCTCTCTTCCTCGATTCTTGTAAAATCAAACATAAGTAAAAGACCACACCTAGGGGGTGTTGGCCAAAGACCCTTTGATATCTAAGTTAGTTCTATTGAATCTCTGAGAAGCAATAGCTAAAAAAGGGTACGAAGTTTTCTCTTGGTCGGAGCCATGATAGGAAAATATGGGGAGAGAGAGAGAGAGAGAGAGAGAGAGAGAGAGAGAGAGAGAGAGAAAGAGTAGGGTTTTCAAGTTGAGTTTCAGATTACCTTGTGTGTTGAATGTAACTATGCATTTATAGGGCTCTAGGCATCTAGGGTTTTTCAAAGAATATTTTCTTATTTGGAAGGAAGATATTCTTTCCCCAAATTGTAGAGATTGAATCAATTAGGAATTTGATTAGGATCAAATCACTAATTGATGATGATATCTCCTAAATAAGATAAAATCCTAAATTGGTGATATTATCTTTTAAATAAAGATAATATCCCTATTTTTAGTATCAATTAATTTGTTAAATAAATGAGCTCAATTAATTTACCTAGGAGATATTCTTCTTGTCCATGTGGCATCTTGTGATTGGAAGCCAGATTATTTGATCCCACACCAATCAACCAAGGTTCCTCCCACAAAACCCTCTTTTTCCAAGTAAATCGAGGGGTCGTTTGTTACACAGGCTTGGCTTAGACTAAATTTAGTACCATGTTTATTTCATCTAATCCTAGTCTTAGATGGGATTCCTAATACAAGGCCCACTAAAAACACCTCCTTAGGAGGGGACTACTAAACCCATGTGGAAAGGGAGGATCAACTAGTCTCAAGCTCATCAATGTATAAAATGCATATATTATATTGTAATACTAATAACATATATTACTATTACTATTACTATTACTATTACTATTACTATTATTATTATTATTATTATTATTATTATTATTATTATTAGTATACTTACATACACATATACTATAATGTACATGTATACACATATATACAATATATGTATATGTGTATATATATACATATTGTTGGCTGCAAATCTCACGCCTGTGCTCCGTGCCGAGGGGATGTCGCGTAACACGTGACGCCCTTCTTTTGGATGTGGTGCGGTTGTGCGCGAAGGTGCAAAGCACGGCTTACCGTGCGTCGAGATGGTGATGAGGTTTGGGTAGAAGATGGTTAAATGATGCGCCGCTTTGAGTTCGACTCTAATCAAACGATTGTGACCGAGAGAGGAACCGATATCGCCGTCGGTTCACGGCCTGAGCTACAAGGCCGTTTAGTGGTGGTGTTGGTGGCGGGTTTTAGGCGGTGCTCTGGCGCGCTGCTTAGAGAACGACGGTCATTATGATATATGGGGTGAATGAGATGATAACAGAGATGGTGCTCCGGCGCCTTGAAAATCAAGGGTCGTATGATATATTCATGAATGGATTTTCTTTACAATCTACCACTACTCTTAGGAAAGCAAATAAAGGTATTGAAAGTGCATTACAGGAAAATATAATTTGCTCCGTGAGAGGCTTTTGATTTGGTGTTTGAACCCTTTGAATGTAGTGTTGAGCTTAGTATTTATAAAGGGAGTCCTGGAGGGACAATCGAGGCTGAAAAGATCTGCGTGGTGGAGCCTGATCGGGGCAAGTGGGTAGTCAAATCGACATTTGGGATCGTGAAGCATGGTGGTGTGACCCCCATAAATCCCGGTAAATCTCGGCCACCGCCCTGATCGTGGGTTCTGCCCTTGGCCGTGGGAACGCATTTAATGCCCTGGTCCGGTGGTTGGTGATCGACCTCAAGTTGTAAGAATATTGTGAGAATGTTTGCGCCAACCACTCGATTTCCATCACCAAATCCGACTTCACTTCCCTTCTTCCCTCGTGCATTAAATGCTTCTTGCGACTAGTGGGTTTGCTACGATAGTGAGGCATTACTTCATTAAATGGGGCGTGGGACCCCGAGGCCACGTGGCGATTTAACCACGATATCTTTGGCGTGTCTCTTATTCACCTATAATACCGCGTCGCGAGGCCAAGAGGATTCTGTCTTCGCAGCTTTTCTTTGTTTTCGTGAAAGCAAAATGCCTAACGAAACATGGCCGTTTCAGTTCATGAGTAGGTGCTAAGGCCGAGAGGAGGTCCTTTCGGTCAGTTTATGACCGTGATTTATCAGGCACAAACACATACATATGTATATACATATACATATATACATGTGTATTATTATTATAATATACCCGTATACACATATACATATTAATATTATTATAATACATATATATACATAAATATACATATATGTGTGTATATATTATACCCATGTATGTATTATAATATACATATACAGACATATATACACATATACATTATATATGTATAATAAATGTGTATATATATATATTATAATATACATATATATATGTATATTATTATTATAACATACCCATATATATTATAGGGTTTTTCGCAGCAATGGTCCTCAACTATTCCCGTTTTTGCATTTAGGTCACTGAACTCAATTATTAGTTGCAGAGGTCACTCAACTATGTGTGTCGTTGCACTAGTAGTCCTTTCGTCAAGTCCGTTAGCTTTTTCCGTTTAAAATAATGACGTGGCAAGCATATGTGAGAATCTCATAGATTCGTTAGGGGCAAATCCAACTTTTCAGTTAATTAACGAATCTTTTGGTTTTGAAGATAATGACAGTTTACAGAAATGGCAAACAAAAGGGGAAAATCGCGTCTAGGGTTTTCAAATCGAGAGGCATTAGACTTCGATTTTTGGGGGATTTTGGAACATTATCTCAAAGCATTATGCATTAATGGACTAAGTAGCGAAGTATTTTGAGTTAAAAAGCAATAAAGTACAGATATAGGATTTGGTTTCGTGGAAATCACGAGAAAACTGTCAGTCTACAGTGTGGAGGCTTCTTCAAATGGAGACAATGTTTCGGTGGTCTGGAGAACCCCAAGTATGGTAAGTTACTATAACCTAAATATTCCTTCTGCATTTTATATTGCAATATAATATGTTTACAAATGTGTGGTCCTATGTTGACAATGAAGTTTTGGCTTTAAGGTGGAAAAAATGTAGTTGGAGTCTTTATTATTGTCTGTGGTCCCATTTATGTCGGTTTGTCATGGAAGTGATTTCACACTTACACATGCCTGCACTTACTTTGTCTTCCTTGTTTACTTTGTCCTCATTGTCATTGAAATTGTTTGTAAGCATACCTTTGTGTAATGTGATAGATAAAGAAGAGCTATGTACTCCTGAACTCCACCACTTTGGTATGTTGGAGAATGGCATGTATAAGGGAGGCAAAGTATGCTATGTTGACTACTGTATTCATGACTATCTGTCATTATTGGATTTAAAGAAAATTGGGATAGATCTTGGATACAAAGTTGATATAACACAAAGGGTTACAAGCTTAAAAGTTTACTATAAGGGGCCTGCAAAAAGTGGTCAGCATGTTGTGAATGAGGTTGTAAATGATAGTTGTATTCCAGGGTTGGTTGGGAGCATTTCATTAGATCAGGTATTGGTGTTGTACTACCATGATCCTACTCATAACAACGAGCTAGAGAGTGAAGATAAAGGGCAACAACAGCACAGTGAAGATGTTGGCAATGAAGATGAATATGAAGAGGAAGAGGAGGAAGAGGAGGAAAAAGCGGATGTTATTGTTGATAGTGATTATGAAATAAGTGAAGAAGAAGAAAATGGTAATAAAGAGGCTGCATCAAGAGCACAACCAAGGAACGATGCACCAAATGATGAATATGCACAATGTTTTGAAGAGATGAATGAAATGCCTCTTAATGAAGCTACAGGGGAGATATCAGATGATGATGAAGATAGTGATCGACTTCCTTCTGATGTTGAAAGCTCTGGTGATGAGGAAGAATGTCAAAAAAAGACAAGCAAGAGGAAATCGAAGAAGATAAATTTTAAACAGTTTAGGAAAGATATTGATTTGAGAAATCCAGAGTATATAATTGGAATGCAATTTGCCAATAAGGATGAACTCAAGGAAGCTATTAGGGAGTATGCAATTGTGCAAGGAAGGAATATTAAATTGGTGAAGAATGATAATAAAAGGATTCAAGCAAAGTGTGCAGGTCACACGAAATGCCCTTTTATTCTCTGGGCTTCCAAGATATACACAGATGAGCAAACATTTTCCATAAAGACTCTGTCCTTAGAGCATGAGTGTACTAGAGTGGACAAACTGAAATATACTAATTCAAGGTGGCTGTCCAAAAGGTTTGCTGACAAGATTAGGAAAAATCCTGAGTGGGATGTAGGGGCATTCAAGGCTGAGGTTTTAGAAAAGTACCATATGAATGTTTCAAAGCATCATATTTATAGAGCAAAGAACTTGTCCAAGGTGATCATTGAAGGCAGCTATGTGGAGCAATATGCAAGGCTATGGGACTATGCAGAAGAATTGAAGAAGGCTAACAAGGGCAGCACTGTGATTATAAAGAATAAGATGAAGGGTAATAAACCTGTGTTTGAAAGAATTTATGTGTGTTTGGAAGCTTGTAAGCGGGGATTTTTGGCAGGATGTAGACCTCTGATTGGTATAGATGGCTGCCATTTAAAGGGACCTTACACAGGGCAAGTTTTAATAGCCGTTGGTGTTGATGGGAATAATGGACTGTACCCAGTTGCTTATGCTGTTGTAGAGGTGGAATCAAAAAGTAGTTGGATTTGGTTCCTTCAACTTTTGATTGAAGACTTACAAATTGAGAATGGGAAAGCTTGGGTGTTTATGAGTGATAAGAAAACCTGCAATTGAGACATTGCTTCCAACAGCTGAGCACAGAATGTGTGTTAGGCATCTCTACAAAGCAACTCAGGATGAGCATGGTGGCCTTGCACTGAAAAACATTCTCTGGGCTATAGCAAGAGCAACTACCATTCCCTGGTATGAAGCAAAAATGGACAAGATGAAATATCAAGATGAAGAGGCATGGAAGTGGCTTAAGAAAAGACCAGCCAAAAATTAGAGTAGATCTCATTTTGAGCCACATTCTAAGTGTGATTTGTTGTTGAACAACCTCTGTGAATCCTTTAACTCTTGCATTTTAGATTCAAGAGACAAGTCTATCTTAACATGTCTAGAAAGGATTAGAGTTTATATCATGTTAAGGATGGCTAATAGAAGGATTGCTGGTACGGTTTGGAGACATCCAGTTGAGCCTAGGATTGTCAAGATCATTGAGAAGAACAAGTTGGGAGCTAGTCAATGCATTCCTAGATTAGCAGGTGAGAGCAAATACCAAATGAGCCATATGTATGGGGGAGAGTATGTAGTGGATCTAAAAACCAAGACTTGCTCTTGTAGAAGATGGGATTTGTGTGGGATCCCACGTTCTCATGCTATTTCTTGTATCTTTCAAAGGAGGCAAATGTGTTTGACTATGCACATGACTGTTATAAGAAAGAAGCTTACCTGAGTTCATATGAACCTATGGTACACCCAATACCATCCATGGACCAGTGGCAGAGAACTAATTGGCCTCCAATTAAACCTCCTCCATATAAGAAGCAGCCTGGAAGACCTAAGAAATCAAGGAACAAAGGACCTGCTGATGTTGAAGTACCTGCTCCAGTTCCTTCAAACCCTTTGCCTCCATTTTGCAATCCACCACCTACTAGGTTGAAAAGGATTTATGTGAAGATAAGATGCTCAATTTGTGGCCAGGAGGGACATAATAAGACACGACATGCCCACCAAGGGACGTCACAGGTATTTAGGTTATATTTTCTGTAGTTTACTTTACTTTTGTTGTTGACAACTTAAATTGGTTTTTGTTTTTGTTATTGTAGGCCGTTCCTAATTAGCCCAACCAAGGAGCAGTTGGCTCTTCTACAATCCAAGGATCAATTGGCTCTTCTACAGTCCAAGGGGCAACTCAGGTATTTGGGTTAAAATCTCTTTAGTTTCATTCTTTTTTGGTCTTTAGGCCCAACCAGTTCATATGACCCTTTTTTTTGTTATTGTTTAGTTTATATCATATTTATTTTTGTTATTTAGGCCCACCCTAATCAGCCCAACCCAACTAGAGGCGGAGGAAGAGGTAGAGGAACTACTACAGAAAGAGGGAGAGGAAATGGGAAAGGAGAAACGCCAACTGGAAGAGGAAATGTAAGTGACAACTTTGTCATGCTACTTTGGTTAGTTAATTTACTTTAGTTAGTTAATATGGTTCCATTTTGTTTTAGGTTGGAAATGGGACAACAGAATTGCCAAATAATTTCTCATCAACAGAACCACTCCCATCATCATCACAGCCACTCTCTTACACTGGAGCTACATCATCATCATCACAACCACCCAAGTCTCTGGCAAGAGATTCAAGTGTCCTGCCAAGAGAGTGAAGTCTCCTGCCAAGAGATTCAAGTCTCCTGCCATGAAGCTTGAACCATGGATGTTTTTGAAGGCTAACTAGGAGGATGTTTGTTGGATGTCTTTTTTGAAGTAGTTAGATGTGTTTTATGAATGGTTTGTTAGATGTGTCTCTGGGCTGGATGTCATTGTTTTGTATTTGGTACATTTTGGAACTTGAACTGGTACATTTTGGTACATTTGGTACATTTTGGAAGCTGTAACTTGGAACCTGATTTGGTACATTTTGGAAGCTGTAATTAGATGTTATATATGCTGATTTGGTACATTTTGGAACTGGGTGTTATAACTGATCATTTGGTACATTTTGGAAGTGGATGTTATATATGCTGATTTGGTACATTTTGGAACTAGGTGTTATAACTGTTGATTTGGTACATTTTGAAACTGGTACAGAGCATCATCACATTTCATTGCAAAATGAACTCAAATTTCATTACAAAATTTCAATACACTAACACCAATATGTCCACCAAACTCGAACTCAAATTTCATTGCAAAATGAACTACATATCGTTACATTTCGACCTAATTGATCATAAGCTTTTCATAGTTTCCACCCGGAAATGTCAACCAATTGCTCAAGACACAGAGCATCATCATAATCACCAAAAACCCAAGACCCAATGACAAAAATGAAACCCCCCAAATCTGATTCTCTCTTGGTGGTTGGCATGTTCTTTTCTCTTCCAACAGTGTTTTCTGCTTGCATAGTTCTCCAACTTCGTACTCCCATTCCTTCTTTTCTCTCCCCACCATTTTCAGCTTATCTTCCACTTCTTTCTTCTGTTCTTCTATTAACTTTAGGTCCTCTTCCATTGCTCTCATTCTTCTCAGCAACCCAGGAATTAGTTCTTTTCCTCTTGCACAGGTCGGTGTGTCCAGCCACTCCCAATGATGCCCATTTCCTCTGTTTCTCTGCAAAGTATGTTTCATAACATCAAAGCTAAACCCATCAAGCAACAAAATAAAATTTCACAGATTAACTTACTCGACTCATCTCACAAGCCTCAAATCTTCTCCCAGGATTTAAATCAGTCCATGAAGCCCAAGTTTTGATATATCCACCGCACCTGCATAGCTTCCTCACACTAGGGCTTGGATTTGTTGATGAAGAAGAAATCTGCGACATTTTTGCGCATCCACTGTTTTTATGTGGCTTCCCAGATTTCCTTCCAATTTCCAAAATTTCAGCACATCTACTGTTTTTATGTAGCTTTCTTCGAATATATATGGGAATTGGGGATTTATTTGGCGCTAGATTTTACATTTTTCGGAGGGAAGTTGTTGTAGATGGGAGGTTGGACATGCCATACTTCAAAAGACAAATTTGCCCTTGAAATTGACACTACGATAGCCAGACTTGACGGAAGGACTACTGGTGCAACGACACACACAGTTGAGTGACCTCTGCAACTAATAATTGAGTTCAGTGACCCAAATGCAAAAACGAGTATAGTTGAGGGACCATTGCTGCGAAAAACCCTATATTATATATTATAATATATATGTGTAGAGCTTTTCTCTAATGTGGATGTCCGCATTGTGTTATAATATATATATATATATATGTAGAGTTTTTCTCTAATGCGGACGTCCGCATTGTGTTAAAGTCCGGTCGTGTCCTTCTAGCTTCTTTTCTGTGGATTGGATTTCATACATACATATATAAAGCAAAAACATGGTAAGTACTCCATATATAAATATATAATTAAGGGTTTGGCCTTCCAAAAAGTATCCCAAAGGTGGGAAGGTGTGCAGAAGAACAATAAGCAATACCATTGGTTGCTACTCAGTAAACTGGCTTCTTTTTCTGTTAATTATAGAGCCATATAAGTGATGAACGGGTTTCACTAAGCCAGTATGGTTCCTCAAGCCAAGTGGATTCCACTAAGAACCAAATCCACTTGCAAAAAAGAAACTGCAAAGGAGACGACTGGACTTTAACACAATGCGGACGTCCGCATTAGAGAAAAACTCTATATATGTATATGTATTATACCCATGTATATATTATAATAATATACATATATACATCTATATACACATATATAGGCCTCATTATTTGGCCCGCGGGCTCATGGGCGATGGGGGCCCGCCCGCCCATTGGAAAAAGCCCGGCCCGACCGTTATGGGCTTTGAGATGGCCGCCCGCCTTGGGCCGGGCTAGGCAGGTGTAAGCTGCCCGCCCATAGGCCCGGCCCGATTAAGCCCAAAGCCCGGCCCGGCCTACTCACAAAAGCCCGGCCCGTTAGGCCCGCATAGATATATAATTATGTATAAATAAGAGTTTAGGATTAGAATTATATCACTTAAATCACATATATAATTTGTTTCATTTCATTTACTTTTCTTTACTCATTCCTAGTTTATAATTGGATGATTAGCACATTAATTTGTGTCAATTATTAATACAACAATTATATATATATATATATAAATAAGATGAACAATATATCATATCACTAAACATAATCATATCACGAAACATAATCGTACTACTACCACCAAATATAATCATGTTTTTCTTGAACACATCACCAAACATTTACATATTTATTTATACCATCCTTTAAAAAAAATATCTTTTTGATACTTATTATTTTTTAAAATTATTTCTTAAAACGTATTATGGTCTAATTATGTAATAACCTCAAAAATAATACTTTGTTTTATTATTTTTGTGGAAAATCTTATTAAGTTGTGTGACTTTATTGAGTATTTTATGAATTTGGTTTGATGTGAAAATATTGGAATTAAGTGAGTTTAATCTCAAATTTAGACTAAAATGCCCTTATGATTAAGTTTATGATTTTTTTCGAATGAAGTAGGCCCGTTTCGGCCCGGCCCGTTGGGCTTAGCCCAGCCCGGCCCAATGGGCTTTCTCAAGCCCGACCTATGGGTCGGGCTTGGGCTTTGAATTTTCTAAAAAAACCCGGCCCGGCCCGGCCCGATATTTTCTCTCTCCTCTTTAAAGCCCGCCCGACCCAAGCCCGTTAAATTTGGGCTGGCTAGCCCGCCCATTGACGAGCCCTACACATATATTATATATGTAAGATGTATAATATATGTATATATATATATATATTATATTATAATATACTAGCCCCTTGGCACATGCTTACGCATGTGCTAATTGGTTTTCTATTTTTTTTTTTTTATTTATTTTTATAATTAAGAAAAGATAACATGGATAGTTATGTTCCATAAAAATAGGACCTATTATCTAATTTGTTTTTAATTTTAATTTTTTTAAATATGAAAATGTGAATTTACCATTTTATCCTCATTTAATTAATAATTTCAATTCTTAATGTTTGAATTAACCAAGGGTATTTTCTGGTATTTTGAATGTTTCACCATTCTCTATCTTTTGCTTTATATATTACTAGCCTCTTGGTACATGCTCACGCATGTGCCAATTGGTTTTCTTTTTTCTTTTTTCTTTTTTATTTTATTTTTAATATGAAGAAAAGATAATATGGGTAGTTATGTTCCATAAAAGTATGATATATTATCTGATTTTTTTTAATATGAAAAAATGTAAATTTACCATATTTTCCTTATTTAATTAATAATTTCAATTCTTAAAGTTTGAATTAACCAAGTGTATTTTCTGGTATTTTGAATGTTTCACCATTCTCTGCTTTTTGCTTTATATATATATAGATATATTATAATATATAATATTATTATAATATACATATATACAAGTATAGACACATATGTCATATATATTATATATGTGTGTATATATACATATTATATATATATTATAAAATACATATATGCACATACATAATATATGTATTTATACATATATATATATATACATATATATGGATAGTTTTGAAAAAATAAAAAAATCTAGTCCTAGTCCAAGCATACACCAAATGCATAATAAGTGTTATCCAACTTAGACCAAGCCAAGCCTAGCCAAGACAATCTCTAAGCATAGTCCATACCAAGACAGTCATGTGTAACAAACGAGCCCTTCTACTCATTCTCGACCTCCCGTCTTCTCCTCTGCTTGTGGTATTCTCTCTGTCAACTTTACATTACTTCCTCTCGACTTGTATTGTGCTGGGATTTCTGTTTTTGTTTATTTATTTGATCCTTTTTCAATTCTGATTGGGAGTTCTTTAAATACAAATTTATGAAAAAAAAACCCAATCTTAAGCATGTATTTATAAATAAAAAAAACTTAAACACTATTTAACATAGAAACACACCCAAAATCAACCCCAAAGTCAACTTTTTGAGTGTGTTTATAAATAGGTTTTGAGTGTGTGTAATGATGGGTTTTGGGTGTGTTTCTATGTTTAAATAGTGTTTGAGTTTTTTTATAATTTCAACCCCCATTTTGAGTGTTTTAGTGAAACTCCCTTCTTTAAATCCAGCTACGAATGAACTCATGTTGTTTAAGTTGTGCAAGAGATGATGAATGTACCTCAAAATAAATGGTTGGAGCATTCATACCAGCAACTGTGATTGGTGTACTCATCAACCATGTGGTTCTTTGATGAAGTGGATAATAACATGCTTTCCAAATTCACAAACATGTGGATCCTCAAATCAATATATGCTTTACTTTCCGCGGCTACTGAGAGTTATCTTGATTTACCATTGTGAAAAAAAAAAGGAACTTAAATCAAATTAAATCAAATTACACTGGCAAGCCCAATGTCGTGTCCCCAAAAATTAATTCATAACAACGCAACTCATAACAAAAGCGGGATTAATATTGAATGAAATTTAATAAATTTATTCTATTTTCTTATATTGTTTAAAAATCTTCCCTGTTATGCCACATGACTCTTCTTCACTACCCAGGATTCATCCTGCCTCACTTACGGAGCAAATTTTCTATGGTGCTAGGATGATGATCGAGCAAGTGTTTTATTGTTCTCGGCCCGACTGCCATGTCCGTGTTTTAGTCTGGAGGACAGAACCAACTGGTTTGAGGCCTCAGCGTATCAAAGGCACAGCCTCTCTCAAGGTTTGGCTGCCACGGAGTCGGAAGATAAAGCTTGCATGGTGAAAAAAGCCAAGCTACTCTGGCCATGGAGAACGTGACCAAAAGTGAGCAAACAAAGCTTCCCATCACGGAGCTAGTCACCTGCAACTGCAGATATCCGCTTGCACCCTTGCAACTACTGCAGCCTCTTGGTTCCCCTTTCCTCCCGACCAAATTAGCGTTGCAGTTAAGGACTGCTTCTGTAAGAACTATTTTAACTATTTTGGTTGAATTGGACCTGTTACCACTACTAATAGATAACAGAAAAGTGTATAAACACATTTTGACATGAAACCAAGACACAGAATACTTCCCATACGACCTGATGAACTTTGGGTTTGCTAACTGAACTAATGGGTCAGCTAGATAATACAACCATAAACCTACGAGATGTTATGCTATTCCAGGTAATATTTGAACAAACTTCTACTAGTCAAACTGCTGCCGAAGCTGCATTTCAGTTTCACTTTTCCATGTACCATGAGATGACTGGCCCTTCATCCTCTTACTCTTCTCCTTATCTTTGATGGTAGATCCCTTCTTCTTGGAATCGTTGGTTGTGTCTACAGGACGATCACCGCAAGCTGGGCAGACCATTCCCCGTCCATTGGAGTAGGTCTTGGGTATTCCACATTGCAAACACATCCTATCAGGAGAAATATTTCAGATTAGCAATTACGGGGCCAAATACGTGACTAATACCCAACCAAAATACCTGCTAAACTGAAAAATAAAAATAACAATAATCTAAAACAGCTAAATGTCTTTCAGAACTAGCAGAACCAAGAAAAGAAAAAGATTCAGAAAAACAAAAAACAACACAAGCAAACAAACAAGGGAGTGGGGAGTAGAAACAGCAACAATAACCTCAGAAGCTCTGCAGCATCCTCTGCACTAGGATTCGTTGCAGTTGGCAGACGCTTGCCACCTTGAGCCATGCTTGTAACTATTGATGTTGGAGGTTGGTTACCCGCAAAATCACTTCTTACTCGTTCATGGATTCCAACTAACTGAGCTTTGGACTCCACTACAGCACCTGTACACAGTTTTAACAAGAGTCTGAACTGCTGCAATAGAAAATAAAAAATAAAAAGGAAAACATTCATTTGCAGAAAGACGTAAAAACCAAATCATTATTAGATAATGATACACAGAGAAACTATATGCATAATAATTTTAAAATTTTGATCAACAGTTAACAAACTTCTCTTCTATATCTTTCAAATTAGCTGTTCCTGCTGAAAAACCACTGCCATGAGCATCCAGAACACAGATAACGCCCATCAGTTCAACAGAGTATCGTAAATAACAGTTCAAACAAACACTTCTCAATTATTATTCCAACAGATTTGATTGGAACTCAACAGATACAAATTTATAAGAAAACTCCAAGAAACCAAATAATTTTATGTTGCCAAGACATCTAGGTATTGTCTGACCTAAGACTTCCAATTACTAAATAAAGCATCACATTGACGAGGTGCAGATCTACGCAAGACAGTTCAAGAAAACTCAGGATAAGAAAATTTATCAATGGGTACTGGAATTATTCTGATTCATGACTTCCACGGTGTTTACTAATACGTACAAAATAAAAAATTAAGTAGGTTCCACACTAAAATTCATAATCCAATATCTGAAACACCAGGAGTTAGATTGATTATGGGTGAATAGTTGGTCCCACTCATTCTCTCTTCTATTCTTGACTTCCCCGATTCCATGCAAGCAAACACGCCATAACTGGAGTTTGAATTTGGATAATATATAAACAGAATAGAGTCTACTTCCAACGTTACTTCCATTCTGTGAACTGGTTGTCCTGATCTAATAAGAACCTAAGTTCAGGACATGCATCTCAACCGCGGACTAAACATAGATGTTTAAGATACACTCAGACAGATGCATCTCAGTCATCTATATATGGTTGAATAACCGCGATTTGTGCCTGTTCTTTCTCTTAAAGCCATTATACACTTCATTATACAGGGACCACATATCCAATTTGTAGTGTAAAATCAATTTTTATCACTCCTCCTATGTCTCTCTGACTGCAGTGACAATTTTAGGAGAATGTTTTGAACAAAAAGCAACCCAAAAGTACTTAGAATTGAAGTGTACAAAATTGATCTTTAACATAATATGAACAAACATTAACTAAGAAAAAATACCAACCAGCAGGTAAATCTTTCTTGTCCTTGCGAAGTTTGGCGTTGCGGGCACCATGCCTCCCTTTCTGGGGACCGTCATCCCTCGTTGAACCGTCTTCTTGTACACAGTTATTGAGGAAATCGGGCGGTCCACAAATCTTCGGCAACCAATCGAAGAAAAGCACAATGAACCCATAAAAAGCAGCAAAAAAATAATAATTTCAAACTGAATGGTAAATTGCAGAGAGAAATAAAAAGAAAAACAGGGGGTGAATTAGGGTAAAATGGTACCTCGGAGAAGACATCAGATGCAGAAGGAAGGCCAGAGGCAATGGAAGAGGAGGGAGGTTTGGGAAAGTCAAAGACGGATTTGGGTTTGTGACTTTGGTCACCATCTTCGTCGTCGTCCGACGAGTTTGAGTTTTGGTAATGGAGGCGGTGATTTTGGGCTTCTTCTTCTTCTTCAGCGGAAGAATAGCCCTGGAGGAACGCCAAGCTCATTGCTTGCTTATAAATGGAGGTGGATTTGTGCTTACTGTAGCAAAGAGAGAATCGTAGGTAAGTGGGTCGGATTTCAAGTTATTTGGATTGGAGAAGGAGGAGCTTGTGCCAGTCTGCTTGGTTCTTTTTCTCCCTCCTTTGTTCTTTTTCTTTTTCTTTTTCTTTTTTACCCTCCGTTTGGAGGGAGGAAAATAATTGAGGATTTAGCAAAAAGTTGGGAATTGAAGTGAAGAAATTGATGTTTTTATTTTTTGGCAACGTAAATATAGAACTTATTAAATGACATAAAGGAAAAATCATGAAAATTGGGAATCGAGATTCCTAAATTTAATTTCCACCAAAAGAATCGTCAATTCGCACTTTCTATTGAGTATAAATTCATTTTTAATGTAATTTATGTTATTTATAAAATTCGACATACATAAATTCAAACACATAAATTATTAATTGCCATATATAAAATTTGAATAGTTGAGCTGAATTTTATAGTTAATTTGGATGTGTTGAATGATAATTTAATATGAAACTCAAGGTTAAAATGTATGATAAATATTTTTTTATGTAAAAAAAATAAGGGATTCGGGGCGAGTATGGAGGATAGTCCCTTGACGGAAGCGGGACGGGATTCCCAAACCTATTAAATGGGGATAGGTTCGGGGACGGGGGCGTGGATGGAGAGCAAGGACGGGGATGATATTGTCATACCCACAGTCTTAAATATCGATATTATCGGCGAAATATTGCCGATAATATCGTTTTTTTGAATGGACGATATTATAGCACATATCCATTTAAATATCGTCAATATATCGATATTTTCGTCGATATTATCGCGATAATGTCGGAGGCAATAATTTCCTACTCTTTCATGCTTTATTTTGGGCATTATATCGCAAAATTATTGATAATATCGATAACATCGCAATATAAAACTGAAAAATAAATGAAAATTATACTCTATCACCTTCTTGATCCCGTTCTCGTCGGGCCCAATCACCTGCTTCGGCGGCAGGAGGAAGTCCAGATCCTCGCCGCCGTCCTCTTCGAGCTCTCCCCATCGAAGCTTCGCATGGGCTGACTGATCCAGTCTCACTAGAGCCATGGCTTTGTCTCTGTATGTGCGTAAGCGAAAGAGAGGAGATTGGGGATTTTAGGTTTACAAAGATTAGGGCTTTGGGATGTGAGAGTGTCTTCGAGTGTGTGTTTGATAAAAGACAAAGCCTTCGCACGTGGCAAGGAGTGGGTTGAGTTTCTTGGGCCCTTTTACTTTGGGCTATTGATGTTTTGTTTCTCTCTCTCTCTCTCTCTTAGTTTTTAATCTAAATTATAAGCCACAAATAAGATGAGTCCTGCTCACATAAGGATCTGAAAAATGAGGTTATGTGAGGAACAAATTTATCTTAAGTGCAATATACTTTGACCATTTCAACCTTGGTGCAACACACTTTGACCGTGGACTACGAATAGTTCACACTTTTACTATCAGATCCGTTTGATGCTAATGGTCATATTACATGCAACTATGATGATTTACATGACCATGTATTTCCACCAGCTTTTTTTTTTTTGCCAACAAGTACACAATAATAAATTGAATTTAAAATTTCAGGTGCAAAGGTAAATGCTCTTAACTACTTAAACTACGATGTGTAATATTTACATGGTCTTTAAAAATTTTGCAAGCTAATATTATCTAGGATCAATTTCCATTAAAAAAAAAAATCCCTAATGATAAATTTAGGCATATGTTTAATGTTATTTATTATTTTATTATGGAGTTGTATTTTTTTGTTTTTGGTTATATATTATGGAGTTGTATTATTATTCACTATTGAGTTTTAATATTGTTCATTATATGCGATACTAAGTTTTAACAAATTCTTTCTATGTGGTACCAAGTTATTCATATATTTTATTTTTGTTTTCTTTCCGAGCTCATATATATTATCATATGTAATATATTGTAGTAAATTATTATAACTTAAAAATTATGGTGTGTTTAATTTTCTTTCACTAATTACTACATATTTTCTAAAGACACGGTGTTTGTCAAGCCGCTACATAATCAACTTAAATCACTCAAACCCACCATGCCATGCATTTTATTCCAATTTTTTGTGATAAAATAATAGACAATTGACTAAATAAACATCCTCTAAAGTTACAATAAAAATTTCTGAGTTTTTCTCACAATTTCCGTGATTTTTATTCAATTTTTATTGATATTGATATTTCCTCGATATTTCCATCGATACATCTATGTTTTTGGACCATCGATATTTCCGAAACTCTCGATATTTTAGACCTTGGTCATACCCGGCCCCTACCCGACACGTTGTCATCCCTAATGGAGATTTAAATTCTGTCATTTAAGAATTCTATGTAATTTTCAATTACTTCATCCAAAAGAAGATGTCTGAATTGGGTGAAAAAATGACATATAATGAAAATTATTATTTTATTTTGAGTAAATTTCAATTTAGTACCCCAAACTCTAATCGGTAAGGCATGTTTGTCCTTGCATTCGCAATTTTAACAATTGCATACCCTAAGTTTTTCAATTTTTGCAATCGATTCGCGTTAGCCTTACTGTTAGAAGTTCTGTTAATTGTTGATGTGGCATATGTGAGACCCACCTTTTAAAACTTAAATGGCTTAAAATATTAAAAAATATTTATAAACATAAAATAAAAAATGAAACCCCATCAGCCCTAAGCACCCAACCCCTTACCCGACCCTCAATTCCTAGCCCCACCCCAACCCTACAACCTTAGCCACACCACCCAACCACGAAGACAGAAGATGCCATGGCAACACCTTGAGGATGAGATCAAGCAAGGTTATGGACCTCGACAACCCTAAACACTAAAAGACCACCCAAAAAAAAAAAAAAACCAACAGGAAAAAATAAGTCTTCTTCCCTAACCAAGTCCCACCTCGCCGCCTAACCTGCGACCAATAGCTAGCCAACCTACCTACTCCTCATCTCTCTCTCTCTCTCTCTCTCCCTTCCTCCTATCCTCCCACCCCCTCCCCAAACGCAATGACCAGATTCATCCCCAAAAGGCGAGGCCTTCCATACCCCAGCCAAATTCGTAGTGGCTTTCAACAACGTCATTCAAATAAGTAGCGAGAGGTCCAGTTTGTTACCCCCCACCATAAGGGTTTTCGAAATTAAGTCAAAATCTGGGTCGGGTCAGGGTTTTGGTGGTGTCGGAATATGGGCAAAATGGTGGGCATAGGGAATGGGGCTATTGATATGGTGACTTTTCTGTTACATTGGGGTCCTGACTCGGGTCAGGACCAAACTATATCCCGGGCTATTAAGTTAGGTTGATCTTCCAAGATAACTTGCACACTTCAAGCAATTAAACGATCAGAAGAGGGGAAAACTGGCGTGATACCAGTTGAACCCTCTCCGATGGCTAAGTTAGAGGTAGATTTAGAGTGGAGAAGAATGGATACAGAGTTTATGGATAAGAATAGTCATTAACTTTGTCCTAATGCAGATGAAGAGTATATATAGAGGGGGAAATGAGAGATCATATCTCCTTAAATCTAGCAGAAAGGAGATCTTCAACCATTACCCATGCTGGGATCAAAGAGTGGTTACGAGCATCAGTCACTATGCTGATTATCAGGGATCAAGTAGCAAGGCAACACCTAGCTCCCTTCCCTCAATCCATCAAAGCTACCATCTCAACCCAAAACCCCACCAACCCACCTCCCTATTTTACAAACCCAGAATATCTTCTTCCCCTCCAACCGAAAAAACCCCAACCTTAGCTCCACACTTTATCATCTCTACAGCCACAAAAAATTCAACACCCAGATTACCCTCCAGTTATCTCCTCCAGCAAAAGAAAACCAAACCCCCAACTTCCTTGCCTTCCCCACCAAAACAAAACCCAATATTATAGTCCCACTATTCACATTCATAAAGCAGAGAGAGAGAGAGAGAGGTAGGGATGTAGCATTGACGTCCCAAGCATCATCACCGAACCCAAATATCAACTCAAGGTTGCCAACATCCCAAGCTCCCAGATCTTGATGATGATGGATGGAGAGAGAGAGAGAGAGAGAGAGAGAGAGAGAGAGAGAGAGAGAGAGAGAGAGAGAGAGAGATAGGTGTCATATGGAAAAGCTTACACTTTTGATAGTAAAAAACAAGACTTGTAGAGAAGGGAGAAGAATGGTCTCTGTCAAAAAAAGAAAGAAAGGAGAAGAATGGTCGAGAGAAAAGGGAGAGAGAAAAAAATAAAGAAAAAAGATGTATTGAAATTTCTTATCTTTTGAAGAAAAAATAATAATATTTTTTGTCATACCCTTTTGGTCATTATACACAATCACAACACTTCTACAAAAAGCTCACCAAATACCATGACACTGCTTTTTATATTCATAGCAATTTTACAAATATAGATTACCAAATATTTAGCTGCTTCACTTCACAATTGTTTATTCTCGCAACATAGTAGAAGTAGTTTTTTTTTTTGAAAGCACAACAATACCAAACTAAGCCTTAGAATTGGATTTTTATGGTGAATTTGTTTCCCTATTTGTCCTAAAACTATTTTTAAAACCCAAAATCATTGCTAGTTCCCTTTCGGGTATTTTGTTTGAGTTGTGTGAAATCGACAGAAAAAATGGAGAAGATAGGAACATTGAAGAAAACAAAGAAACTAGAGAAACAAAGGAAAACAGAAGAATAGTTTTACTGAATAATCCTCTTTTCATTTACTAACTTTTCTTTCTTAATTACATTTACATTTGAGGTGTATATATATAACCAAGGTTGTACTAAACTTTCCCTAACAACCTGCTGTAACAAACATAATATAGCTTAACAAACTAAATGAGCTGTCATGAGTCATGACTTGGCATCTTTATCTTTACACCTCCTCAAGCTGAGCTTAGAAAGACTAGGAGTACCAAGAGAAAGCTTGGATTGAAGAAAGAGGAACCGATTCTTAGACAAAGATTTAGTATGAATACCAACTATCCGGTCTTGCTGCAAACATATTGAATCAGATTTGCAAGAACCAAACTCGGATATAATGATAATCAATTTCCACATGTTTGGTTCGGCATGAAAATGCGGTTTGATGCATGGGAGATAGCAGCTGTTATCACACCAAATGGTAGGTTTAATGAGGAGGAGAAACCAAAATCTCGAAAGACTTTGCAGATCCATGTAACTTCAAAGCAGAGTGTGAGCCAGGATCGATATTCAGCTTCAGAGACTAACGAGCAATGCAGACGCTTTTAGCACTCTAGCTCACTAAGTTGGAGCCAAGAAACACACAAAATCCACCCATGGATCTCCTATCAAAGTGCAGCCAGCCCAGTGTGCATCGAGTAGGCGGATAGAGTGAGAGGACCTTTATGAAACCATATACCATGTGAAGGTGTACCTTTGAGAAATCTGAGTATTCGCTACGCCTGATATGGGAATCATTTGGAGCATGCATGAATTGGCGGACTTGATTAGCATCAAATGAGATATGCCGAGTCCAAGTTAACATAGGCCTCCACAATGGATCTATACTCTGTGGATTTTCCAAAGGTGTACCACCGTGATCCAGTTTGGTAGTTCCAAGAGGTGTAGAACAAGGCTTATCACCCTCCATTTTTGTCTTTTGTAACAAGTCCATCAGATATTTGTTGGCGTGACTTGTGAATATTGTCTTACTTTCCTTACACACCAAGAATTCCTATTATAATTGTAATTGATTTACTTTAATTCCTGATTTCCTACTGTAAATAGATTTAGGAATTTATTATTTACTTGCCCATTCAGGTTTCGTTGTATTATAAATATAACCTCCTACAAGGAGAAGAATACATAGAAAATTCCCACAAACAAATATTCTCTCATAGTTCTCATATTTTAGCATGGTATCAGAGCGGCGATCTTGGAATTGCTGACTTTATTTTCCAACCCCCGCCACCGCTATGGGGGTTGATGATTTTTCATCCCTCATGAGGTAGCACCACCGACTCCTTCTCTCCTTCTCAACCAACTATAGCCGAGTTGAGTGCCCAGATCGCTCGGCTCCTACAGATGCAGACTTTGGCCCCGATCCGATCCTGAATCAAGATCCTCTTTGACTACCGCGACGACGACCCCGACTATGACGACGGCGATGAACCCGACCGACGACTCGACAATGACCTCGACCCCTCCGATGATGACTCGACCCGACCCGAATTTGTCTTTTATTCAGGACCTCGATCCCAACATCGACTCCGACTCGGCCCCGACTCGCACTCAAATCCCATCCGAATTCCTACTAAACATGTATCCTATACATCTTCAGCGCCTGATTATGACTTCTCGACTAACGACCGACACATGGACCAGATTGCAAATATTGTGGTGATCCGAGACACACTCGTGAGACTTGTTTTAAATTGCATGGCTATCCTGATTGGTGGGCTACTCTTAAAGATCGAGGACAATGCAATACGACCAGTAATGGTACTGGTTATGGATTCCATACTTCCGCTTAGATTGATTCCAGGGGTTGGATAATTGATTCTAGTGCAACTGATCATATGATGTTTGATCCTGATGATTTTCTTAATACTACACAACCTCGACGAACTTGTATTGCAAATGCCAATGGAGTTACTTATCCTGTGATTGTTGAACTCTCATCCTCTCTCTCACTGTCTAATACTTTACTTGTTCCATCTTTATCCAATAAATTGTTGTTAGTTAGTCAGCTTACTGAACAATTGAATTGTTGTGTACTCATTTATCCGAGTTTTTGTTTGCTTCAAGATATTCACACTAAGGAGATTCTTGGTCATGGTACTAAGAGAGGGGGGCTATATTATGTAGATGACTTCAGTCCCTGCGTGGCTAACAATGTGACACATCCCTTTGATAGCAAACAACAACAAATCTGGTTGTGGCACCGTTGATTGGGACATCCGTCTTTTAGTTATATGAAGCATCTTATACCAGATTTATTCTCAGGTTTCAAAGACTCCGATTTCACATGTGATACTTGTATTTTGGCCAAGAGTTACCGTGTGCCATACCCGTTGAGTACGAACAAGTGTACTACTCCATTTATGTTAATTCACTATGATGTCTGAGGACCTTCACCTCTCACTGCTCCTTCTGGTGTTCGATGGTTTGTCACATTCATAGATGATTGTACACGGATGACATGACTTTATTTGCTGAAGAATAAAAATGAAGTGTTTTCCTGTTTTCAGTCATTCCACAAGATGAAGACTCACTTTAATGTTCAAATCCAGATTCTTCACTCAGACAATGGTGGAGAATTTGTCAATCATGACTTTGGACTTACTTCCAACAACATGGAATTATCCATGAGACAACTTGTCCTCGCAGACCCGCAACAAAATGGTGTTCTTTGAACGAAAGAATCGACATCTTCTTGAAACCGCCGAGCACTTCGATTGGCGCTCATGTTCCTCGCCATCACCGGGATGATGCTATTACCGCACACGATCAACGCATGCCTTCGGTGTATTGACCTAAAACTCCCTTACAGTGCTTGCGCAACACAAACCTCTGCCCTCTGTTTTGGTACTCACACCCCGAATCTTTGGATGTGTGGCTTTCGTTCATCTCCACAAAAATCAACGTAGCAAACTTGATCCTTGTGCGCTTCGTTGTGTTTTTGTGGGTTATGCCACTCATCAGAAAGGCTACCGATGGTTATCACCCTCCTACCTGACGTACCTATGTCACTTTGGATGTGACCTTTATGGAATTTGAGTTGTTCTTTCATGACCCATCATCCAATTCTACGCTTCAGTGGGAGATACGAAGTGAAGAGCAGTTGGAGCAACTTAGAAAATGAAGAAATTCTCCTGTACAGAAATGATCAATCATCCCGAGTCTAGAGCACAAGATTACTCTTTGCCGACAAGCGATCAATCGCCCATTCATAGCGATCAATTGCCAGACCCACCTCATCCATGCGAAGATATTTCTGATCCGAGTCTCACACCTACAAACAATACAGAACAACAAGATGAAGACCCCCCTCTTAACTCAACAGTACCAACAGAATCTCCTGAGAATATCCTTGAGGTAACTACTCCTACTAGACTTGTGCATTTAGAGGATAAAACTATTGGATATCAATTACCTTTCAGGCAAAATCATGGGAAGCCACCAAACCCTTATTCACCTGATATTGGCAAGACATCCAAGTATCCAATTGCAAATCATATATCCACTGAGAAGCTGTCTGAACCACTCAAGGCTTTTGTGTATCAGTTGTCTGCTATCCATATTCCAACCAAAGTCTCTGAAGCATTGAAAGATCCTAAGTGGGTCCAAGCTATAAAAGAGGAGATGAAAGCTCTTGAGAAAAATCAGACTTGGACATTGGAGACTATACCATGAGGAAAAAAGACTATCGGATGTAGATTGGTGTTTACTATAAAACACAATGTAGATGGATCTATCGAGCGATATAAGGCAAGACTTGTGGCAAAAGGGTACACACAGACCTATGGTATAGACTATGAAGAAACTTTTGCTCCAGTTGCAAAGTTAAACACCGTCAGAGTCTTATTGTCCCTTGCAGCTAATTTGGATTGGTCACTACACCAATTTGATGTAAAAAATGCTTTTCTACATGGCGAACTCACGGAGGAGGTGTACATGGACATTCTTCCTGGATATAATACTACTCAGACTGGAACAGTTTGCAAGTTATGAAAAGCATTGTATGGATTGAAAGCGAATCACCACGTGCATGGTTTGGACGGTTCACCATGGCAATGAAAAACAATGGTTTCAAGCAACCTTCAGATCATACTTATTCTTGAAACATCGAGAAAGGAAAGGTAACAGCATTAATAATCTATGTTGATGATATGATTATTACTGGGAATGATAAACAAGAAATATCACAACTACAAGACTATTTGGCTATTGAGTTTGAGATGAAGGATCTAGGTGGACTCAAGTATTTCTTGGGAATTGAGGTGGCTCGATCACAGCAAGGCATATTTCTCTCTCAAAGGAAATATGTCTTGGACTTGTTGACAGACACAGGAATGCTAGATTGCAAACCTGCGGACACTCTTATTATTCAGAATCATCATCTTGGAGAATATCCGGATCAAGTTCCAACTAATAAAGAAAGATACCAAAGGTTAGTCGGAAGATTGATCTACTTGTCACATACTCGACCAGACATTGCTTATGCGGTGAACGTTGTCAGTCAATTTATGCACTCTCCAAGTGAAGACCACATAAATGCAGTTCTTGATACTTAGATATTTGAAGTCTGCACTTGGAAAAGGACTTATGTTCTCAAAACATGGTCATCTAAATATTGATGGTTATTCAGACGTAGATTGGGCAGGTAATGTAACAGATAGAAAATCCACATCGGGTTACTTCACATTCGTGAGAGGTAATTTGGTAACATGAAGGAGCAAGAAACAGAATGTAGTAGCTTTATCGGTGTGAGCCAGTTGAGGCATGACTAAAGGGATTTGTGAACTTCTTTGGTTAAGAAAGTTGCTTACTGAACTTGGGTATAAACCTACATCCACAATGAATCTCTTTTGTGACAACAAGGCTGCTATAGCCATTGCACAGAATCCAGTTCAGCATGATCGTACTAAACATGTTGAGGTGGATCGACACTTCATCAAACAGAAGCTTGAGGCAAAAGTTTTTCAGTTTCCTTTTGTGAAATCTGAGGATCAATTGGCAGATATTTTGACAAAGGCGTGACTTGTGGAGCATTCCACAATTCACTATATCAGTTGGGCATTAGCGACATCTATGCACCAACGTGAGGAGGAGTGTTGACGTGACTTGTGGATATTGACTTACTTTCCTTACACACCAAGAATTCCTATTATAATTGTAATTGATTTACTTTAATTCCTGATTTCCTACTGTAAATAGATTTAGGAATTTATTATTTACTTACCCATTCAGGTTTCGTTGTATTATAAATACGACCTACTACAAGGAGAAGAATACACAGAAAATTCCCACAAACAAATATTCTCTCATAGTTCTCATATTTTAGCAATATTTACCTTGATGGAGAAAGAGTCCCTCGTTGGTGCGTTGAACCTCAAGACCCAAGAAATAATGTAAGGGACCCAAGTCCTTTATAGGAAACAAAGAGCTCAGTTTCTTGATGAAAAGATTGCACACTGATGAATCTGGACCACTGACCAAGATGTCATCCACATAGACAAGGACAATAACAAGAACTGGAACCTTAAGAACAAAGAGGGATGCGTCAGAAAGATGATTGAGTGAAACCAAGAGACTTGAGAGCTTGAAACAATTTATCAAACCAGGCCCTGGGAGCCTGTTTGAGGCCCTACAAGGACTTTTTGAGTTGACACACATGATTTGGAAAGTTTGGATCACTGAAGCCAGGTGGCTGATGCATGAATACTTCTTCTTTTAAATCACCATGAAGGAAGGCATTATTAATATCAAGTTGATGCAGAAACCAATTGAATTGCACATCAAAAGTTAACAAAATTCTGATAGTGACAGGCTTTGCCACAGGACTAAAGGTTTCGATAGTCCAAGCCCTCTTTTGATGAAATCTCTTGCAGCAGCGAGCTTTATACTGTCAATGGTCCCATCAGGCTTTTTCTTGATTCTAAATACCCATTTACAGCCTACAACATTCTGGGATGAAGAAGAAGGAACCAAGATCCATGTTCCAGTTGATTGGAGGGCATTAAATTCAGCTTGCATGGCTGATCTCCACGCAGCAAATTTAGAGGCACTGATGACAGGTTGTTGGCATATAATCAAGAGAAGATGATAAAGGGTGTTTGGTAGCAGTATAAGCTTTAGGCTTAAAAATGCCATTCTTTGATCTAGTAACCATAGGATGAATATTTTGACCTGGTAAAGATGGAGAAGAGGAGTGAGATTGCAAAGGGCTGAAATTGTGTGGTGATACAAATGCACTAGTATTAGGAGTATGGGAAGAAGGATGGATGGAGGGAGAACTTGGTAAGACAGAGTGTGAGTTAGGAATGGGAAATTGCAGGTCAATAACATGAGATAAAGTAGGGATAGAATCAGAGGGGATGCGGACTTGGCAGTAAAGGGAAACGACTTCTCATCAAATAAGACATGCCGAGAGATATAGACTCTGTCAGATGATCATGTCTAAGCACTTATAACCTTTATGCTGTAAACTATATCCAAGGAAAACACACTGCTTGCTCTTGCCATCAAGTTTAGAGGAAACATAAGGTTTTAACCAGGGGTAACAACTACATCCAAAAATCTTTAGCCTAGTATAATCTGGTAATGTATGAAATAAAAGCTCCCATGGAGATTGCGCAAGACCATAAATGGGCAACCTGTTGATCAAGTAAGTAGCAGTAGATATAGCTTCAACCCAATAAACTTTAGGAACATTAGAAGCCACTAACAATGTTACTGTTTTGAACAAGATGCCTATGCTTTCGTTCTACACGACCATACATTCAGTGTATGTGGGCAATAATCGATGACAAATACCATGTGGGCAATCAAGCGATGACAAATACCATATGTGGGCAAATGATGACAAATACCATGCAAATTAAGATAAGACTGAAAAGAAGCACTAGTGAATTCACCCCCTGAGTCAGAACGGATAGCCTTTATTTGATTACCAACAGATTTTTCCACATATGTCTTGAAAGTTACAAAGGTAGAATACACCTCAGATTTTCTTCTCAAAGGAAAGAACCAGCTATATCGGGTGTAATCATCTACTAACAGAGTATCTAAAACCACTCACAGTTCTGAAAGTCCCCATACATCACAATGAAGTAAAGCTAGACTATGGGAAGTAGATGAACCGCTGAAAAGCTTTATGATTTTTAGCTATAGCACAATCCAGCGAAGAAATCAGCGAAGATTTATCTTGCGGTGCAAGCTTATTACAAATCACTTTTCAAAAATATTGGAGGAGGATGACCCAATCTACTATGCCAATCTTGTGGAGCTTTATCTTGATATCAAATCTTTGAAGAAGAAATTGAAGCGATCACGTGAAGGAGAGCTTTGCAAGGATAGGATCCATCTCTAGGTCCGCAAGCATCTTCCAGAAAAGCGATCCTTGACAAGGATCCATCGAATCAAGTGTCAATGAACATGAATTGTCTTTGACAAATTGAAAGCAGACAACAAGTTGTGCTTCATTTGAGAACATGAAGTACATTTTTCAATTTAAAGGAAACTGAGTATGTAACAAGAGGAACCAATATGGTTGATGGACAGACCTTTACCATCACAAATATAGACTTTGTCTTCACCGTGTAAGGAGATGGAGAAGATATGTTGAGATTTCATTGGTAATGTGAGAAGTTGCGAGTCAATGAGCGAAGGAGAGGGCTTTGATGTATAGTGCGCACACATTGAAAGCTTGGTGGGAGGATTTACCATAAATTGCGAGATTCATGCGATCATAGCGATCTATGGCCTCATGACTTGTATTTTCACAGATCGGCAAGGAACATGAGCCCCAGAGGAAAAGGAAACACGAGTTGGAATTATGACCACGATTGAAACGAAGGAAGCGAGTTGTAGTTGCCCGATGAGAGCGATTGTAGTTGCCATTATTGCCATAGTTGCCCCGATTGTTGGAAAATTGATTGTTCCTGCCACGATTGGAATTATATCGAAAAGAGTTTTGAAGCGGTGGATGTTGAGCAGCAAATGCCTGAGGTGGTGTAGGAAGAAGAGGCGGTGAGACTTGGGTCGAGAGAGCATGAAATTTGGTTGCAGAGGAGGCAATTTTCTTCCCTTCGAGTCATGAAAGCTCCTTTGTGAGTAATAAACCATGTAATTCATCAAGAGATGTAAGAGAGACGGAGCATGATAGAATCAATGAATGATTCAAACTCATCAGGAAGCCCAGCCATTAGCAAAGAATAAGATCGCGATCCAAACGAAGCTCGGTTGTAGTGAGGGAATCGAGATTTCCTTGATCTGCGGATAATCACCATTGTTTGGGAGCCTTCAATACGAATCTGGCGAAGGCGAAGCGAACGGTTGATGAATATGAGCATCAAAAACACCACCAAAGCGTGCTCAAGTTTGAGCCACAGATCTGGACGAAGAAACACCAACAATAAACTGAATGACTTCCTCAGAGAGTGTTGAATTGAACCAGATGAGAAGATTTGATCCTTCTCATACCAACTCTCGTAAGGGATTGAGTGATCGATCCGGTAAAAATGGCACCGGACAAGGCTCAGTTCCATCAATAAGTCCAAGAAGCTTCTAGTGACGAAGAATTGGAGCAAACAGAGCACACCAAGGTAGATAATTCGAACGCTTGAGCTTGATCGGCACCATGCTACCGATGTTTTGAATCGTAAGAGAAGTGTAGGTTTGGTGCGAATTAGGGTTTGAAAAGGAAGAATTGGGATTCTGAGTAGGGATAGACGGAATTGGAGAAGAGGATTCAAGAGGTGACGCCATCAGAGATGAAGGAGACAAAGAATCAAGAAAAAGAACAGCAACAATCAATTGCTTACAGATCAGAGATCAAACTAGAGATCGGAGCGGAAGAGACTAGGATCGAAGAGTGCCGTGAGGCAGTGGCGATTGATACCATGAAGAAAACAAAGAAACCAGAGAAACAAAGGAAAACAGAAGAATAGTTTTACTGAATAATCCTCTTTTCATTTACTAACTTTTCTTTCTTAATTACATTTACATTTGAGGTGTATATATATAACCAAGGCTATACTAAACTTTCCCTAACAACCTGCTGTAACAAACATAACAGCTTAACAAACTAAATGAGCTGTCATGAGTCATGACTTGGCATCTTTATCTTTAAACATTGCTGAAAGCGTGAGATGCAAAATAGAGAAGATGAGCAAGCTGAATGAAACACACGTCTTTGTAAAAAATACACCACTTTTTGGTCAATAAGGGTAAAACTGTCCTTTCACGTACTAATTTAAAAATGCCCAATTGATTCAGTTTTTCCAAAAAAAAAATTAAAAACCCATTCACCAAACCCAAAACAAAATTAATCCATTATCATATCCTTATTAGTAAACATCTTTATCACTAACAACTAATTTTTCTTTACTTTCAAATCAAAATGTTTTATTTTTACCAAACATTTTAAATTACTTAACTTTAATGCGAAATAATTTTTTTTAATGAAAAAAACAATCACCTTAATTTACTTTAAAAAAATCTTGGGAGAAATTACAAATATGGTAATAGTTGGGGGTGATTGAGTAGTTTACTCAGAAAAATGTGTGTATTGGTAGAAAAGCTTATATGAAACGGGAACATCACTATTTTGTTATATCCAATTAATCACAAATTGCCACATAAAAAAATTGTCATGCATAACATGTCGTGATTAGTTGAAATAGAAAAATAATGCCATCTTCGTTTCAACGAGTGTTAAACACGTACCAAAAGAAAAAGTAGAACAGAGATGAGGACACCTGTGGTCGTGTAAGAAAATTCCCCATTTAAAAACGTACCTCTCTTTCTCTTTCACTTTGTATGTGTATCTCTCTCCTCCGTATCCCTAAATCCCTATCCTCCTGTGACCCGTCTGTCTACGCCACAGATATCTACACGACGACGCAGAGCACCTGACGGCCTAAACTAAACAACCAACCAACCAACCAACCGAAAAAGAATCCTTTCTTTCTTTGTTTCAATCGATGGTGGGTGACGGCTTTATCATTAACCACAGCACGAACAGTTCCAACAAATTAGAGAGCCCAAAGAAAACAAAGAAGAAGAAGAAGCGTGGTGGTACCAAGAAGAAGATGACCACCGAGCAGACTTTGGCTTTCAAGTCTGTGAGTGAATGGGTTTTCTTGGAACAAGCTTCTTCACTGCCTTCCACTGCAGCTTCTTGTGTTGTCGATGATTTTGGGGTACAGAAGAGCCTTGGAAGAGGTGGAGACAAGGTAGTGTTCGAATTGCATTCACATTCAAAATGCAGTGATGGGTTTCTTTCGCCTTCCAAGTTGGTGGAGAGGGCTCATGGAAATGGGGTGAGTTATGCTTGTATTGATTTTGGCTTTTTTAATGGTTAATGGGTTCTGGCTTTTTTAATTTTTTATAAATATATTAATATATTTATAAATTGTGTGTAGTAAATTTTTTTTTTTATGGCTCAACATTCAAACTGGGTTTCAATGAAAAGCTCGTGTGGGTGCCGGTTTTTGAGTTCCTGTAGTTCTATTTTCTATGGTGTAATTTCTTTGTTGATATTTAGATGATTTATTTTCTTCTTAAACCACTTTCTTAAAACCCAACGAGCACGCTGAAAGAGCATAATAGTGACGAGGGGTGTCTACACCTTTTGAGCATTTTAATTTTCTCTTAAGTTCTGGTTGTGTCTAGGAGAGAGATTCTGTATAGGTCAAGATGCAACATCTTTGACCCATTCAGGGTGTTTTGTCTCTCTTGAAAGAGATTAGCAGATTGAGGATCCACAGTACAACAAAGGACGCTTCTTACTGTGAGATTTAATTAGACTCGGGATTATATCGCCATCTCAAGCTGACCCAAAGATTATGGCTTCAAAATAAGAATGTATGACATAACGTTAAGTTCTTGCAAACCTTTGTATGAAGATGATTTTTTAGATAAGTCAATTTTCATTTGTCAGATTCGTAGATTGGAAAATTCATGGCTGTTGGCCCAGCCATTAAAAGCTAATTATTATTGATTGACGAAGTCATTCTGGTAGCTTTTATAAGGTGCTATCATAGGTATAGATGGTAATTATTTGAAGGCAAGGAGGCTCTGCCTTTAGATGATACATTTTCTGAAGCATGGGTTCGAGGACTGCTTCCATTGGTTTGCATGTGTGTTTTGGGGGGAAGAGGGCAAGAGGCCAAGTAAAAACTGTCTAAGTAAAATTGAGGATATTTTAGTTGCAAATGTTCGTGAACCACCAAGAGACTCCATTATGTATGTAGGATGTAACATGATATTGGTAAGCTTTAAACATTCATGCATCTTGGCAGCGTAAATTATAAATCCGTACTTGTTTATTCAATCGTTTATGCTTTTAGTGAGCGGATACATGCAAATGAAAGATGATGGAAAGTACATTGTATCTAGTTAATCATCAGGTATTTTGAGAATTTAGACTGTTCTGGATGTGCATATACCATTGTTTTTATGGGTTAACCGTCTAGTTGCTATATGCGTAGGACAGAATAATTTGTTTTCACCTTACTCACTGAAAGAAGGGTTAAGAAGAAAAAGGGGATTCAAAAACAGAAAACAGAATGAGCTTTGTGGAGCACTGTAGTAGCAAATATGACCTGGTTTGCATTGAGTTGGAGTCAGCTACTACTATTTCCAGCATGAGGGGAGTGTTGATAATATTGCTGTTTACAGCATGTTAGATTGGCTTGTCTCTGTCATTGTCTCAGTTCTAGTCTTGCTCAGATCTCGTTAAGTTTTTGTGATAGCTGTTAAGTTTGTCTTTTATTCTACTTGCGGCAAGCTGGGAGTTGTTGATATCTACTCTCCTGCTTCAGGGGGAGCCTCATTGATGAAGGCGATAAAAAGCCTTATGTTTGAATGATTTAGCTAATTTAGTTTGCTGATTTGGTTAGCTAATGCAGGGCTACTGATTGACATAATTTAGTTTATTTGGTTGGGCTTGTTTGGATGGTTTCAAGGGATTATTCTAGGTAATTTTCGATTTTTTATGTAGGGTGCTACGTAAGGCTATGTATATTACTCAATTAAATCCATGAAACATTTGGTACTCTTCAGCTTTTCTTAATTTTCTCCTCAACAGCTTTTCTTTTGGGTGTAACCGATGTTTGTGATAGCCTCACAGTTTTGTATTAGAAGTTATTTGTCCAGAAAAACTAATGTGCTTATATTTTGAATACTTAAAATTCATACTGCAATGTAGTGAAGTTTAATTAGTATATGTGGTCATAACAGGTGAAAGTTCTTGCTCTGACAGATCATGACACGATGTCTGGCATACCTGAGGCCCTGGAAGCAGCTCGGAGATTTCGCATAAAGATAATTCCAGGTGTTGAAATCAGTACAAAATTCTACCCAAGGTAATTTTTGAAAGCTATGCTTTCTGGAAGCCCTTAAATTGTGGACCCATTTTTTTTAAGGTTGATTACTCGTGTTCCCCCTAATACTCTGTATTGTCTTATGTTACTCATAGCACTTATTTGGAGATTTATGATCAGAGAATGCCTTTGTGTTTTCTTTCCGTCTAAACCTGAAGAATCATGTCATGTAATACCTTTTTTCGTATAAAATCTGCACGAACTTCACAAAGAAATCAGTTGCAAGAGTGTTGAAAATAATCAGCCTTTGGGGAAGCTCTATTTGAACCCAAATTTTTCGTAAGTTTACCCTGCTTAATATCTACACCACCCAACTTTTATTAAATAAATCAAAAAATTGTAAGTACACCCAACCCACAGTCCAAAACAAGCCCCACTATCACCCAAACTGACTTACCTATCTAATTTGGAAGTAAAGCTAATTGACGAACCACACCCACACCCACCCACTTAATTTTGGACATGAAAAGCTGCACTGCACCTATGTCCCCTACGCCACTGAAAACAGCAAGAAACCTTCTTCACTAATGTTTGGTTTTGCTAACATTTCAGAAATGCAACTGAGTTTGGACTGAAATATCTGGGTATAAGTGTGCTGTTCAATGCTGGTTTGGTGTTTTATTTGAGAATTTGGATTTGATTTATTTTGCACTGTCAGATTTGGTGTGCCAAATCTCCATGAGTAGATTCAGTAGTATGCCATCAAAATGCACATGGGAGGGTTTTGTGGGGGAAAGGCCAAGCGGACTAAACAGGATGTTCGGGACCACACTGCCGAAATGTTACATTATGCCAGTCTTTGTGTGCCGAACAAGTCTTTATTCCAGTTATATGAAAGATGAAAAATTTGTAGTTAAACTTGGAAAAGTCATATTTTAAGACCCACAATCCACGATTGGAGTGTCCATAGCCACTGACAGTAACTGTTTTGTTTACACCAATGTATGATGGAGTTAGCATAGGGAATGAATAAAGTAGTCTTTATGGTTTTTGGTGGGAGGAGATGAGTGCTGGATGTGCTCAGGTTTTTTTGTAAAGATAGCATTTTCAAGTCTTTTTTTCTTTCAAACCAGCCGTGTTATTTAATTGTCATTTTACTCTAACGTAAATGTGTAAGTTTATTTTTCTTTAAAAGGTCAAGTTTATTTATGAAATTATTTGTTATATTATTGGCAACCTCAAATTTAATAGCAAATAATCAGCATATTTAACGACACGAGGAAATATCCCCTTTCCTTAGTTTTCAACACCTCTGATGCTTTGCACAATGGTTTTAGAGGAGATTCTGAACCAGAGGAACCAGTACACATCCTTGCATATTACAGCAGCTGCGGGCCAACAAGTTTTGAAGATCTGGAAAAGTTCTTGTCTAATATAAGGGATGGTCGTTATCTTCGTGCAAAAACTATGGTTTCCAAACTGAACATGCTCAAGTTGCCTGTTAAATGGGAGCATGTCTCAAGGATTGCAGGCAAGGGAGTTGCTCCTGGGAGACTGCATGTGGCCCGTGCGCTGGTTGAAGCAGGTTATGTGGAAAACCTGAAACAAGCTTTTTCCCGCTATCTTTTCGATGGTGGACCTGCATACTCGACGTAATATTTTGAGCTTACTGTTATATCTTTTTCTGAATACTGTTGATGCATATATATGACAAATAAACCATTGTAAAGAATTATTTATGTTGAATGGATTCAGGGGAAGCGAACCTCTGGCAGAAGAAGCAATACAAATGATTTGTGATACAGGAGGTGTGGCTGTGCTAGCTCATCCTTGGTCATTGAAAAATCCAGTGACCATCATAAGAAGGTTGAAAGAAGCTGGTCTTCACGGGATTGAAGTTTACAGAAGTGATGGAAAACTGGCTGGTATGCAATCTGAGATGCAACTATTTGCTGCTTTATGTATAATTTGTAGTTTATGCTGTGAAATCAATGCTACATAATGTATTTGACTTGTACATCTTCGTCTTTAAAATTATAATTGATGTCAGTGTTTTTCTGGAATACATTTACTACTCATGGATCTCTCTCCAAGAATATAAAATGATTGAGGGGGTTGATTTCAACTTGGTTTTATTTCATGTACAATGTTGCAAGAAATATCTTGGTAGAAAAGGAAATTCTCTTATAAGATAGATAGAAGAGAATGTCGTATCTTTCCAGACTTAAAATGCTCCCAACTCACCATTCTATATATATACATCGGGGCCATAGGAGCTAGGTGTCAGTTTATTGTTTGTTGTCAAAAAGTGTGCATGTCAAATGCCATTCAATGAGTTTCTATTGCACAATGGTTTCAGTAAGACTCAATCTTTTCCATTTTGTAATGCATATACTTGGTGAGTTTCTGGATGGAACAGTTCCCAACTGACATGCATGAACACTTAGATCATGTGCCTGTTGGGTTCACTATATAAATGTGATAATTGACTTTCTTGTGGTATGAGTACTAGCAAATACTGGTTTTCTTCTGGTATTTACCTTGGAAAAAAAAGTGAAGTTAGTTTTTTTCTTATGTTTTTTTTTTATTTGAGTTTTTTTCTCACTCAGTACTCATATCTCTATCTGCTGATTTTGTCAACAGTGTACAGTGATCTAGCTGACACTTATGATCTTCTGAAGCTTGGAGGGTCAGATTATCATGGGAGAGGTGGGCATGGTGAGTCTGAGCTGGGTAGTGTGAACCTTCCAGTGCTGGTTTTGCGTGACTTTCTTAAAGTAGCTCGGCCAATTTGGTGTCGTTCCATTAGACACATTTTAGAAAATTATGCCGAAGAGCCTTCAGATTTTAATCTAGCAAAGATTACAAGGTTTGGGAAGGGAGTTTCCCCCTTAAGCTGCGGCAAGGATTTGATTGATCGCTGCTTGTCTTCGTGGTTGACAAATGAAGAGAGGCAAAATGCAGTTTTTGAGGCCGTCAGATTGAAGCTTTCTCATGTTTCAATTAATCAGGGAGGAATCCAGGTTCCTATAGAGAGTAAATAATCCCTATCTAATTCATATATTTTCCTGTACCAATCTTTCATGGAGGTGATGATATCTAATTTATTCTTCTAACTATTTTTAATATTTTTAATCGCATTTTTGCATTTGTCGTGAGATATTAAAATCTTACGAGTGGAAGACTGAGCAGTCGTCAGAAATCCCAGAGAAGGATGACAATAGCTTGTCTTTGATTTTTCTACACCTGCTGTAAAATCAGATTTTTGATAGAATGTCCATTATTTTTACAGGGGATTTTCTTTCTATCGTTTAGCAACACGGGCATAGATTTTAGTTTTTCGTCCTGTTATCCATAAATGTTGGGCAAATGCGCCTTTTGACTCTGGTTTACACCCTCAGTTCTTAAATTATTATTATTTTTGTCTTCAAAGCAGTAAGATCATTTGGCTATCTGCGAACTATGGAAAAATGCATACGCGAATACAATGTTTTAGATAGGAACACAAAAATATTTATGGATTGTGATAAGCGAATGGCTAATGTATTTTTCATTAATTCATGTATTTGCATGGATTGTGAGAAGACATTTTCGGCAACCACGGCAATCTTATGAAGGTGACACGTGGAAAAATGAATATTTCTTAAGTCAATTAATTATTCTAATTAAATTATATTTAATTAGGGAATTATCTTTGATTTAAGATAGGTTTATTTTCCTAAAACAAGGAGATTTGATTTTCAGCAAATCTCTTCAATCCTATCACCTACTTTTGGGAAGGGATTATTCTTCAAACCTTACATGCTATAAATAGTTGGCATCACACCATATTTGAGGTAATTCTAAAACCCTAGCAATTTCCTCTCTCTCTTTCTCCTCTCTCCCACATCTTGCTCCAGCCATCACCACACAGCTCCATGTGTGTACGGCTTTCCCCATGAGAGAAGACCTCCATCCTTTCCGTTATTTGCCGTATCTTTCTAAGATCCAATTAATTGACTTAGGTATCAGAGAGCTTTTGGTCAACACCCTCAGGTGTGGTGTGGTATGTTGACTCCAATCTATTTTACAAGGAGCGAGGAAGAAGGAGAAGAAGAAAATTCAAAGGGTGAAGAATCTATCCGTGAATATTCTCCCATGTGAATATTTGCACAAATAGATATCTTTCAAGGATGGAACAAACAAAATGTGGACTGTTTGGATTATAAAACTACATTTTTGAGTTGTATCTGGTGATAATTTCTTTGTTGGTATGTATGGTTGAAGTTAGAAGTGGGCTTGTTTATATGATCTCAAAGTCAGTATGAACTTAAGTTATGTTTGTATAGGGAAAATATGATAAATTGAAAAATGGGCTAAGGACAAAACACCCTATGCATGTTTGAGGTCATTCTTATACCCCCCAAGTTTCAATTTCATCGATTTACTCCTCATAGTTTTCAAATTTAATCAATTTACGCCTTCTGTTAAGTTGATTGTTTAGTCAAACGACAAGCCCACTATGGGACCTACCCACTAACCAACTCCTATATTTTTTTATTATATAAAATGATAAAATAGCATAATTAAAAACAAACTTAAAAAACCCAAATGCACAACCTTCCCCACCCCTTCTTGTGACACACAACCGCACCCACCCGGTGTGAGGTGTCAAGCAGTGAGTCACCTGAGCATAGCTCCTTTAAGTAAGGCCTCAGCAAAGACGACTTGTATCTTTGGGCATGCTAAGATGAGGTAATTAGGCCCAATGGTTAGGTCAGCCCGTGGCCCATTGTGGAATGTACCAGCTTGAAACGCAACTAGCCAACCCATTTATTAAATTATATTTATTTTAGAGAAAATTAGTACATAATATTAATACATTTATATCTTAAATTCAAGTCTATTTATTTTCTCTAATAGTATATACTAGCCTCTTGACACACGGGTAATTTTTTTTAAAAAAAATATTTTAAATATTATTTTAGAATTAAAAAGATAATGGGTAGTTGTTAGTTGGTAATTTTGTAGCAAATTTTTATAAATGATCGACCGTAGCTATTTGTGGTTTGGTGATTTTGAAACCGCAAACCGACCGCGTTTTGCGATAAACCTCAAAATGCGGTCGATTACCGCGAATTAGCGGTTCAAAACCACAAATTCTCAAGCATTCACAAAAATATAAATTCATAACCTAAATAAATAAATACACAACCTTAATTTCTCAAACATATATAAATTCACAATCTCCTCAACTTCTCAAGCCTTCACAACCTAAGAAAATTAAAGTTACAATTCCAAGCATTCTAATTAAAGTTAAACTTCTCAAGCATTCCAAATCCAAATCCTTTAAAATTATAAACCAAAAGCAAAATGCAAAGCAAAATGAATTAAAATTACAACAAAAAAGAAAAATTCAATTCAAAGTTAATTAAATTATATTTAAAGGAAAATGCAATGCACCATATTTTGACTAAAGTTACAAACTCAAGTGTTGGTGGTGAGTGGATTTGAAGAACCCCGTTGTGTTGTTTGAGCACCAATGTTATCTATAAATAAAACAACATAATTTAGTACATTTTATTATAAGAAGAAGCATAAATAAACTAATTACTTACAAGTTGTCATATGTTCCATTTCCTTGTAGAATTCAACTTCATCTTCCCTGCGGCTATACTTTGCGGTTTGCGGTAACCGCAAGTTTTGAAAATCAAATCATGGCATATTGCAAATGCGATTCGTTTAATACATAAATGCGGTTCGGTTTTACCGTGATTGCGGTTTCATTCATAAATTATCGGTTCGTTTTTGCGGTTTTTCAGTTTTTCGGTTTAAAATGCCACCCCTAGTAGTTGTGTTACATAAAAATAGGACCCATTATATGATTTTGTTTAAATATGAAAAAATTGTGAATTTACCATATTATCTTCTTTTAATCAATAATTTCAATTTTTAATGTTTGTATTAACAAATGCCATTTTACAGTTATTTTAAATGTTTGTAATTCTATGTCTTTTATATATATATATATATATATATATCAAAGTTATTTTCTTTATATATAAAACAATGATTTTCTTTTTCAAGTTTCGTTTTTTAGGGACCTTCTCCAATAAGTATTTAAGTTAAGAATTGGTTACATACTTACAATATCGATCGTTGAATTGTACAAGAGGCTACTAAATTTAATGAATCTGATCTAGCAGTCGAGATTAGAAATATGTAACCAATCTTTAATGTAAAATACTTATTGAATATCTCTCATTTTTAAAATTCAAACAATAATTTAGTCATTTCTATTTAAATGTACTTTAAATAAAGTTATTGGCCTCGAACAATCTAGGAGATGCCCTTTTTCTGCATTTTTCCATAGGGACTCGAACAATCTCAGAGATGCCTCAAGTATTCACCTCTAATGGTTCCGTCAGAACACATGAATGCAAGACATGATGATTTAAAGGACGTGAGAAATAGAAGTGGTTGAGAGTTGCAGAGAATTAGACCCCCAATCATGCCTTCCACCACAAGCCCAAAAATTCAACCCCCAATAAAGAATCATAGAAACCAATATAATCAAATCTGTTTGGTTTTGAGAAACTTACGAAAATGAAGTGAAGTTGAGGAGCTTGGAGAGAAAGAGACGGAGAGAAAGGGACTGAAGGAAGGAGGGTTGTGTGTGGTGTAGGATGGGGTTTGGTTGGGAGGCTGTGCGTCTAGGTTTTTATATAATTATTTTAATAATGCTATTTATCATTTTATATAAATAAAATTTAGAATTAGTTAGTAGGTAGTTCCATGGTGGACATGTTATCAGTTAACATAT